>NW_027001135.1:0-207655 GCF_036934945.1 Oncorhynchus masou masou
TAGGTAGCTGTCTTTATAGTGTCCAGGACTATATGTGTTAGGTAGCTGTCTTTATATAGGGAGAAGACTATAGTTGTTAGGTAGCTGTCTTTATAGTGTCCAGGACTATATGTGTTAGGTAGCTGTCTTTATATAGGGAGAAGACTATAGTTGTTAGGTAGCTGTCTTTATAGTGTCCAGGACATAGTCAGTAGGTAGCTGTCTTTTATATACAGATCCCAGGACTATAGTTGTTAGGTAGCTGTCTTTATAGTGTCCAGGACTATAGTTGTTAGATAGCTGTCTTTATAGTGTCAGGACTATAGTTGTTAGGTAGCTGTCTTTATATAGGAGAAGACTATAGTTGTTAGGTAGCTGTCTTTTATATAGGAGGACTATAGTTGTTAGGTAGCTGTCTTTATATATATCCAGGACTATAGATGTTAGGTAGCTGTCTTTATATAGGGGAGACTGTAGTTGTTAGGTAGCTGTCTTTATATAGGGGAAGACTATAGTTGTTAGGTAGCTGTCTTTATAGGGAGAAGACTATAGTTGTTAGGTAGCTGTCTTTATATAGTCTTTATATAGGACTATAGTTGTTAGGTGGCTGTCTTTATATATATCCAGGACTATAGTTGTTAGGTAGCTGTCTTTATATAGGAGAAGACTATAGTTGTTAGGTAGCTGTCTTTATATAGGATCCAGGACTATAGTTGTTAGGTAGCTGTCTTTTTATATAGTGTCCAGGACTATAGTTGTTAGGTGGCTGTCTTTATATAGGAGAAGACCTAGCTGTCTTTATATAGGGGACTATAGTTGTTAGGTAGCTGTCTTTATATAGTGTCCAGGACTATAGTTGTTAGGTAGCTGTCTTTATATAGGGAGAGACTATATGTGTTAGGTAGCTGTCTTTATATAGGTCCAGGACTATAGTTGTTAGGTAGCTTATATAGTGTCCAGGACAATAGTCGTTAGGTAGCTGTCTTTATATAGGGAGAAGACTATCATATAGGACTATAGTTGTTGTCTTTATATAGGATAGGACTATAGTCTTTATATATAGGGAGAAGACTATATGTGTTAGGTAGCTGTCTTTATATAGGATCCAGGACTATAGTTGTTAGGTAGCTGTCTTTATATAGTGATCCAGGACTATAGTTGTTAGGTAGCTGTCTTTATATAGGGAGAAGACTATAGTTGTTAGGTAGCTGTCTTTATATAGGGAGAAGACTATAGTTGTTAGGTAGCTGTCTTTATATGTGATCAGGACTATAGTTGTTAGGTAGCTGTCTTTTATATAGGATCAGGACTATAGTCGTTAGGTAGCTGTCTTTATATAGGGAGAAGAATATAGTTGTTAGGTAGCTGTCTTTATATAGTGTCCAGGACTATAGTCGTTAGGTAGCTGTCTTTATATAGGTCCAGGACTATAGTTGTTAGGTAGCTGTCTTTATATAGGGAGAAGACTATAGTTGTTAGGTAGCTGTCTTTATATAGGATCCAGGACTATAGTTGTTAGGTAGCTGTCTTTATATAGTGTCCAGGACTATAGTTGTTAGGTGGCTGTCTTTATATAGGATCCAAGACTATAGTTGTTAGGTAGCTGTCTTTATAGTGTCCAGGACTATATGTGTTAGGTAGCTGCATGAGAAGACTATAGTTGTTAGGTAGATGTCTTTATATAGGATCCAGGACTATAGTTGTTAGGTAGCTGTCTTTATATAGTGTCCAGGACTATAGTTGTTAGGTGGCTGTCTTTATATAGGATCCAAGACTATAGTTGTTAGGTAGCTGTCTTTATAGTGTCCAGAACTATATGTGTTAGGTAGCTGGGAGAAGACTATAGTTGTTAGGTAGCTGTCTTGATATATTGGCCACAACAATACACAACAATAGGCAAGCAGCTTGGTGAGAAGGCAACAACTGTTTGCACAATTATTAGAAAATGGAAGAAGTTCAAGATGACGGTCTGGGGCTCCATGCAAGATGTCACCTCGTGGGGCATCAATGATCATGAGGAAGGTGAGGGATCAGCCCAGAACTACACGGCAGGACCTGGTCAATGACCTGAAGAGAGCTGGGACCACAGTCTCAAAGCAAACCATTAGTAACACACTATGCCGTCATGGATTAAAACCCTGCAGCGCACGCAAGTTCCCCCTGCTCAAGCCAGCGCATGTCCAGGCCCATCTGAAGTTTGCCAATGACCATCCGGATGATCCAGAGGAGGAATGGGAGAAGGTCATGTGGTCTGATGAGACAAAAATAGAGCATTTTGGTCTAAACTCCACTCGGCCGTGTTTGGAGGAAGAAGAAGGATGAGTACAACCTCAAGAACACCATCCCAACCGTGAAGCATGGAGGTGGAAACATCATTCTTTGGGGAGGCTTTTCTGCAAATGGAACAGGACAACTGCACAGTATTGAGGGGAGGATGGATGGGGCCATGTATCGCGAGATCTTGGCCAACAACCTCCTTCCTTCAGTAAGAGCATTGAAGATGGGTCGTGGCTGGGTCTTCCAGCATGACAACGACCCGAAACACACAGCCAGGGAAACTAAGGAGTGGCTCCGTAAGAAGCATCTCAAGGTTCTGGAGTGGCCTAGCCAGTCTCCAGACCTGAACCCAATAGAAAATCTTTGACGGGAGCTGAAAGTCTGTATTGCCCAGCAACAGCCCCGAAACCTGAAGGATCTGGAGAAGGTCTGTATGGAGGAGTGGGCCAAAATCCCTGCTGCAGTGTGTGCAAACCTGGCCAAGACATACAGGAAACATATGTTCTCTGTAATTGCAAATAAAGGTTTCTGTTTGCATTATGGAGAAGACTATAGTTGTTAGGTAGCTGTCTTTATATATGGAGAAGACTATAGTTGTTAGGTAGCTGTCTTTATATATGGAGAAGACTATAGTTGTTAGGTAGCTGTCTTTATATAGGATCCAGGACTATAGTCGTTAGGTAGCTGTCTTTATATAGGGAGAAGACTATAGTTGTTAGGTAGCTGTCTTTATATAGTGTCCAGGACTATAGTCGTTAGGTAGCTGTCTTTATATAGGGAGAAGACTATAGTTGTTAGGTAGCTGTCTTTATATAGGGAGAAGACTATATGTGTTAGGTAGCTGTCTTTATATAGGATCCAGGACTATAGTTGTTAGGTAGCTGTCTTTATATAGTGTCCAGGACTATAGTTGTTAGGTGGCTGTCTTTATATAGGATCCAAGACTATAGTTGTTAGGTAGCTGTCTTTATAGTGTCCAGGACTATATGTGTTAGGTAGCTGCGAGAAGACTATAGTTGTTAGGTAGATGTCTTTATATAGGATCCAGGACTATAGTTGTTAGGTAGCTGTCTTTATATAGTGTCCAGGACTATAGTTGTTAGGTGGCTGTCTTTATATAGGATCCAAGACTATAGTTGTTAGGTAGCTGTCTTTATAGTGTCCAGAACTATATGTGTTAGGTAGCTGGGAGAAGACTATAGTTGTTAGGTAGCTGTCTTGATATATTGGCCACAACAATACACAACAATAGGCAAGCAGCTTGGTGAGAAGGCAACAACTGTTTGCACAATTATTAGAAAATGGAAGAAGTTCAAGATGACGGTCTGGGGCTCCATGCAAGATGTCACCTCGTGGGGCATCAATGATCATGAGGAAGGTGAGGGATCAGCCCAGAACTACACGGCAGGACCTGGTCAATGACCTGAAGAGAGCTGGGACCACAGTCTCAAAGCAAACCATTAGTAACACACTATGCCGTCATGGATTAAAACCCTGCAGCGCACGCAAGTTCCCCCTGCTCAAGCCAGCGCATGTCCAGGCCCATCTGAAGTTTGCCAATGACCATCCGGATGATCCAGAGGAGGAATGGGAGAAGGTCATGTGGTCTGATGAGACAAAAATAGAGCATTTTGGTCTAAACTCCACTCGCCGTGTTTGGAGGAAGAAGAAGGATGAGTACAACCTCAAGAACACCATCCCAACCGTGAAGCATGGAGGTGGAAACATCATTCTTTGGGGAGGCTTTTCTGCAAATGGAACAGGACAACTGCACAGTATTGAGGGGAGGATGGATGGGGCCATGTATCGCGAGATCTTGGCCAACAACCTCCTTCCTTCAGTAAGAGCATTGAAGATGGGTCGTGGCTGGGTCTTCCAGCATGACAACGACCCGAAACACACAGCCAGGGAAACTAAGGAGTGGCTCCGTAAGAAGCATCTCAAGGTTCTGGAGTGGCCTAGCCAGTCTCCAGACCTGAACCCAATAGAAAATCTTTGACGGGAGCTGAAAGTCTGTATTGCCCAGCAACAGCCCCGAAACCTGAAGGATCTGGAGAAGGTCTGTATGGAGGAGTGGGCCAAAATCCCTGCTGCAGTGTGTGCAAACCTGGCCAAGACATACAGGAAACATATGTTCTCTGTAATTGCAAATAAAGGTTTCTGTTTGCATTATGGAGAAGACTATAGTTGTTAGGTAGCTGTCTTTATATATGGAGAAGACTATAGTTGTTAGGTAGCTGTCTTTATATATGGAGAAGACTATAGTTGTTAGGTAGCTGTCTTTATATAGTGTCCAGGACTATAGTTGTTAGGTAGCTGTCTTTATATATGGAGAAGACCATAATTGTTAGGTAGCTGTCTTTATATATGGAGAAGACTATAGTTGTTAGGTAGCTGTCTTTATATATGGAGAAGACTATAGTTGTTAGGTAGCTGTCTTTATATATGGAGAAGACTATAGTTGTTAGGTAGCTGTCTTTATATAGGGAGAAGACTATAGTTGTTAGGTAGCTGTCTTTATATAGGGAGAAGACTATAATTGTTAGGTAGCTGTCTTTATATATGGAGAAGACTATAATTGTTAGGTAGCTGTCTTTATATAGAATCCATAAATATAGTTGTTAGGTAGCTGTCTTTATATAGAATCCATAAATATAGTTGTTAGGTAGCTGTCTTTATATATATCCAGGACTATAGTCGTTAGGTAGCTGTCTTTATATAGTGTCCAGGACTATAATTGTTAGGTAGCTGTCTTTATATAGGGAGAAGACTATAGTTGTTAGGTAGCTGTCTTTATATAGAGAAGACTATAATTGTTAGGTAGCTGTCTTTATATAGAATCCATAAATATAGTTGTTAGGTAGCTGTCTTTATATAGGGAGAAGACTATAATTGTTAGGTAGCTGTCTTTATATAGAATCCATAAATATAATTGTTAGGTAGCTGTCTTTATATAGAATCCATAAATATAGTTGTTAGGTAGCTGTCTTTATATATATCCAGGACTATAGTCGTTAGGTAGCTGTCTTTATATAGTGTCCAGGACTATAATTGTTAGGTAGCTGTCTTTATATAGGGAGAAGACTATAATTGTTAGGTAGCTGTCTTTATATAGGGAGAAGACTATAGTCGTTAGGTAGCTGTCTTTATATAGGGAGAAGACTATAGTTGTTAGGTAGCTGTCTTTATATAGGGAGAAGACTATAATTGTTAGGTAGCTGTCTTTATATAGAATCCATAAATATAGTTGTTAGGTAGCTGTCTTTATATATATCCAGGACTATAATTGTTAGGTAGCTGTCTTTATATAGGGAGAAGACTATAGTTGTTAGGTAGCTGTATTTATATAGGGAGAAGACTATAGTTGTTAGGTAGCTGTCTTTATATAGGGAGAAGACTATAGTTGTTAGGTAGCTGTCTTTATATATATCCAGGACTATAGTCATTAGGTAGCTGTCTTTATATAGTGTCCAGGACTATAGATGTTAGGTAGCTGTCTTTATATACGGAGAAGACTATAGTTGTTATTTAGATGTCTTTATATATGGAGAAGACTATAGTTGTTAGGTAGCTGTCTTTATATACGGAGAAGACTATAGTTGTTAGGTAGCTGTCTTTATATAGGGAGAAGACTATAGTTGTTAGGTAGCTGTCTTTATATAGGGAGAAGACTGTAGTTGTTAGGTAGCTGTCTTTTATAGGGAGAAGTCTATAGTTGTTAGGTAGCTGTCTTTATATAGTGTCCAGGACTATAGTTGTTAGGTAGCTGTCTTTAAATAGGGAGAAGACTATAGTTGTTAGGCAGCTGTCTTTATATAGGGAGAAGACTATCGTTGTTAGGTAGCTGTCTTTATATAGTGTCCAGGACTATAGTTGTTAGGTAGCTGTCTTTATAGTGTCCAGGACTATAGTTGTTAGGTAGCTGTCTTTAAATAGGGAGAAGACTATAGTTGTTAGGCAGCTGTCTTTATATAGGGAGAAGACTATCGTTGTTAGGTAGCTGTCTTTATATAGTGTCCAGGACTATAGTTGTTAGGTAGCTGTCTTTATATAGGGAGAAGACTGTAGTTGTTAGGTAGCTGTCTTTTTATAGGGAGAAGTCTATAGTTGTTAGGTAGCTGTCTCTATAGTGTCCAGGACTATAGTCGTTAGGTAGCTGTCTTTATATAGGGGGAAGACTGTAGTTGTTAGGTAGCTGTCTTTATATACGGAGAAGACTATAGTTGTTAGTTTGATGTCTTTATATAGTGTCCAGGACTATAGTTGTTAGGTAGCTGTCTTTAAATAGGGAGAAGACTATAGTTGTTAGGTAGCTGTCTTTATATATATCCAGGACTATAGTTGTTTGTTAGCTGTCTTTATATAGTGACTATATTCGTATCTTCCTCCATAGAGGTGTGTTGAGGTATCTTCCTCCATAGAGGTATCTTCCTCCATAGAGGTGTGTAGAGGTATCTTCCTCCATAGAGGTGTGTTGAGGTATCTTCCTCCATAGAGGTGTGTAGAGGTATCTTCCTCCATAGAGGTGTGTTGAGGTATCTTCCTCCATAGAGGTGTGTGTAGAGGTATCTTTCTCCATAGAGGTGTGTAGAGGTATCTTCCTCCATAGAGGTGTGTTGAGGTATCTTTCTCCATAGAGGTGTGTAGAGGTATCTTCCTCCATAGAGGTGTGTTGAGGTATCTTCCTCCATAGAGGTGTGTTGAGGTATCTTCCTCCATAGAGGTGTGTAGAGGTATCGTTCTCCATAGAGGTGTGTAGAGGTATCTTCCTCCATAGAGGTGTGTAGAGGTATCTTCCTCCATAGAGGTGTGTTGAGGTATCTTCCTCCATAGAGGTGTGTAGAGGTATCTTCCTCCATAGAGGTGTGTAGAGGTATCTTCCTCCATAGAGGTGTGTAGAGGTATCTTCCTCCATAGAGGTGTGTAGAGGTATCTTCCTCCATAGAGGTGTGTAGAGGTATCTTCCTCCATAGAGGTGTGTTGAGGTATCTTCCTCCATAGAGGTGTGTAGAGGTATCTTCTTCCGTAGAGGTGTGTAGAGGTATCTTCCTCCATAGAGGTGTGTTGAGGTATCTTCCTCCATAGAGGTGTGTAGAGGTATCTTCCTCCATAGAGGTGTGTAGAGGTATCTTCCCTCCATAGAGCTGTGTTGAGGTATCTTCCTCCATAGAGGTGTGTAGAGGTATCTTCCTCCATAGAGGTGTGTAGAGGTATCTTCCTCCATAGAGGTGTGTAGAGGTATCTTCCTCCATAGAGGTGTGTAGAGGTATCTTCCTCCATAGAGGTGTATAGAGGTATCTTCCTCCAGAGGTGTGTAGAGGTATCTTCCTCCATAGAGGTGTGTAGAGGTATCTTTCTCCATAGAGGTGTGTTGAGGTATCTTCCTCCATAGAAGTGTGTTGAGGTATCTTCCTCCATAGAGGTGTGTAGAGGTATCTTCCTCCATAGAGGTGTGTTGAGGTATCTTCCTCCATAGAGGTGTGTTGAGGTATCTTCCTCCATAGAGGTGTGTAGAGGTATCTTCCTCCATAGAGGTGTGTAGAGGTATCTTCCTCCATAGAGGTGTGTTGAGGTATCTTCCTCCATAGAGGTATCTTCCTCCATAGAGGTGTGTAGAGGTATCTTCCTCCATAGAGGTGTGTAGAGGTATCTTCCTCCATAGAGGTGTGTTGAGGTATCTTCCTCCATAGAGGTGTGTTGAGGTATCTTCCTCCATAGAGGTGTGTTGAGGTATCTTCCTCCATAGAGGTGTGTAGAGGTATCTTCCTCCATAGAGGTGTGTTGAGGTATCTTCCTCCATAGAGGTGTGTTGAGGTATCTTTCTCCATAGAGGTGTGTGAGGTATCTTTCTCCATAGAGGTGTGTAGAGGTATCTTCCTCCATAGAGGTGTGTAGAGGTATCTTCCTCCATAGAGGTGTGTAGAGGTATCTTCCTCCATAGAGGTGTGTTGAGGTATCTTCCTCCATAGAGGTGTGTAGAGGTATCTTTCTCCATAGAGGTGTGTAGAGGTATCTTTCTCCATAGAGGTGTGTAGAGGTATCTTCCTCCATAGAGGTGTGTAGAGGTATCTTCCTCCATAGAGGTGTGTAGAGGTATCTTCCTCTTTAGAGGTATCTTCCTCCATAGAGGTGTGTAGAGGTATCTTTCTCCATAGAGGTGTGTAGAGGTATCTTCCTCCATAGAGGTGTGTAGAGGTATCTTCCTCCATAGAGGTGTGTAGAGGTATCTTCCTCCATAGAGGTGTGTTGAGGTATCTTCCTCCATAGAGGTATCTTTCTCCATAGAGGTGTGTAGAGGTATCTTCCTCCATAGAGGTGTGTAGAGGTATCTTCCTCCATAGAGGTGTGTTGAGGTATCTTCCTCCATAGAGGTGTGTTGAGGTATCTTCCTCCATAGAGGTGTGTAGAGGTATCTTCCTCCATAGTAGGAGGTATCTTCCTCCATAGAGGTGTGTAGAGGTATCTTCCTCCATAGAGGTGTGTAGAGGTATCTTCCTCCATAGAGGTGTGTAGGAGGTATCTTCCTCCATAGAGGTGTGTAGAGGTATCTTCCTCCATAGAGGTATCTTCCTCCATAGAGGTGTGTAGAGGTATCTTCCTCCATAGGGTATCTTCCTCCATAGAGGTGTGTAGAGGTATCTTCCTCCATAGAGTTGTGTAGAGGTATCTTCCTCCATAGAGTTGTGTAGAGGTATCTTAGTATGTCATCCAGGATCTGAACAACAGTCATTGGCTGGCAGGTTAGAGGTCAGAGGAGACATGTGTGTATTATTCCCATCCGAGTCTGAATGGTGACATCTAAAGAGAACAGAGGCCTCTGATGGACAGGGAACGAGACTGTAAATGAGGCTGGAGATCAGCCTGAAGCCTGACTGGTTAATCCAACACCATGTGACCCACCCTGCCAGCTCCCCTCCCCCTCTATCTCATTAATTATCATCCAGCCCCTCCCCTACCCTCACGGATGCCCTGGCCGTGTGTGGCATGTGGCGATATCTAATTCAGGATGTTTTGAAGACAGAAGTTAAAAGAATAATTGTAGTCCCCCGAGACACCAACTGAACTGATGAAGGAGATGAGAAAGTAGAGAATCAACCCATCATTACATTTCATGTGTAGATACAGTATGTGCTGACTCCCAGTCAGTTTAAACTACAGTACGTACTGACTCCCAGTCAGTTTAAACTACAGTACGTACTGACTCCCAGTCAGTTTAAACTACAGTACGTGCTGACTCCCAGTCAGTTTAAACTACAGTACGTGCTGACTCCCAGTCAGTTTAAACTACAGTACGTACTGACTCCCAGTCAGTTTAAACTACAGTACGTACTGCCTCCCAGTCAGTTCAAACTACATTACGTACTGACTCCCAGTCAGTTTAAACTACAGTACGTACTGACTCCCAGTCAGTTTAAACTACAGTACGTACTGACTCCCAGTCAGTTTAAACTACATTACGTACTGACTCCCAGTCAGTTTAAACTACAGTACGTACTGACTCCCAGTCAGTTCAAACTACATTACGTACTGCCTCCCAGTCAGTTTAAACTACATTACGTACTGCCTCCCAGTCAGTTCAAACTACAGTACGTACTGACTCCCAGTCAGTTTAAACTACAGTACGTACTGACTCCCAGTCAGTTTAAACGACAGTACGTACTGACTCCCAGTCAGTTTAAACTACAGTACGTACTGACTCCCAGTCAGTTTAAACGACAGTACGTACTGTATTGTCACGATCGTCGTATGGAGGGGACCAAAGCACAGCGTGGTGTGAATACATTCTTCTTGATTGATGGAAGAACACGAAGAACAATTAAACAAAAAAAAAACAACAAAAACGATTAAGACGACCGTGACCGCTATATAAACAATGTGCAAACGTGCAACATAACATAGACAAAAATCCACGAAATACCCAAAGAAGATGGCTGCCTAAATATGGTTCCCAATCAGAGACAAAGATAAACACCTGCCTCTAATTGAGAACCAATCTAGGCAACCATAGACCTACATAAACACCTAGATGAAAACAACCCCATAAATCTACAAGAAACCCTAGACAGTACAGACACCTTAGAATAAGACCCATGGTACGCCCTGACCTAACCAAAATAATAAAGAAAACAAAGAATAATAAGGTCAGGGTTCAATGTATATCTGTGGAGACAGACCCTCAGAGCGGCGTCGTGTTGCCCGTTCACGGGACCTACCGTATGTTTGGCTGCCAAATGATCCATTCAAACTGGGGATTAGATTTACTACTTTAATGATAAGGGTAGAAACCTCCTCATTATACAATTTAGTTCAGTCAAATGTATTCAAATGCCACCTTTACTACCCCGGAGGTACTTTACATAAATTGAATAAATCTTCTGATACTCAGTGAAAACCAGACATATCAAAGCCTGTCCGTCTTTGAAGTGTGCTAGTCTAATTCCCAAACAGATTTTCATGATAAATAAATACATTATTTATGAATTGGGGAAAAAACAACAATAAAAATGCATGAAACATTTTCAGCCATGGAAATGTCAAGAGAGAGAATGACACAGAGTGTGGAGCGGTCTGAAGCAGTGTGGAGTGTGGAGCGGTCTGAAGCAGTGTGGAGTGTGGAGTGGTCTGAAGCAGTGTGGAGCGGTCTGGAGCAGTGTGGAGTGTGGAGCGGTCTGGAGCAGTGTGGAGCGGTCTGGAGCAGTGTGGAGCGGTCTGAAGCAGTGTGGAGTGTGGAGCGGTCTGAAGCAGTGTGGAGTGTGGAGCGGTCTGAAGCAGTGTGGAGTGTGGAGCGGTCTGAAGCAGTGTGGAGCGGTCTGAAGCAGTGTGGAGTGTGGAGGCGGTCTGAAGCAGTGTGGAGCGGTCTGAAGCAGTGTGGAGCGGTCTGAAGCAGTGTGGAGTGTGGAGCGGTCTGAAGCAGTGTGGAGTGTGGAGCGGTCTGAAGCAGTGTGGAGTGTGGAGCGGTCTGAAGCAGTGTGGAGCGTGGAGCGGTCTGGAGCAGTGTGGAGTGTGGAGCGGTCTGAAGCAGTGTGGAGTGTGGAGCGGTCTGAAGCAGTGTGGAGCGGTCTGAAGCAGTGTGGAGCGGTCTGAAGCAGTGTGGAGTGTGGAGCGGTCTGGAGCAGTGTGGAGTGTGGAGCGGTCTGAAGCAGTGTGGAGCGGTCTGAAGCAGTGTGGAGCGGTCTGAAGCAGTGTGGGAGTGTGGAGCGGTCTGAAGCAGTGTGGAGTGTGGAGGCGGTCTGGAGCAGTGTGGAGTGTGGAGCGGTCTGAAGCAGTGTGGAGTGTGGAGCGGTCTGGAGCAGTGTGGAGTGTGGAGCGGTCTGAAGCAGTGTGGAGCGGTCTGAAGCAGTGTGGAGCGGTCTGAAGCAGTGTGGAGTGTGGAGCGGTCTGAAGCAGTGTGGAGTGTGGAGCGGTCTGAAGCAGTGTGGGTGTGGAGTGGTCTGAAGCAGTGTGGAGTGTGGAGTGGTCTGAAGCAGTGTGGAGCGGTCTGAAGCAGTGTGGAGTGTGGAGCGGTCTGAAGCAGTGTGGAGTGTGGAGCGGTCTGAAGCAGTGTGGGAGCGGTCTGAAGCAGTGTGGAGTGTGGAGCGGTCTGAAGCAGTGTGGAGTGTGGAGCGGTCTGAAGCAGTGTGGAGCGGTCTGAAGCAGTGTGGAGTGTGGAGCGGTCTGAAGCAGTGTGGAGCGGTCTGAAGCAGTGTGGAGTGTGGACGGTCTGAAGCAGTATGGAGTGTGGAGCGGTCTGAAGCAGTGTGGAGTGTGGAGTGGTCTGAAGCAGTGTGGAGTGTGGAGTGGTCTGAAGCAGTGTGGAGCGGTCTGAAGCAGTGTGGAGTGTGGAGCGGTCTGAAGCAGTGTGGAGTGTGGAGCGGTCTGAAGCAGTGTGGAGCGGTCTGAAGCAGTGTGGAGTGTGGAGCGGTCTGAAGCAGTGTGGAGTGTGGAGCGGTCTGAAGCAGTGTGGAGTGTGGAGCGGTCTGAAGCAGTGTGGAGTGTGGAGCGGTCTGAAGCAGTGTGGAGCGGTCTGAAGCAGTGTGGAGTGTGGAGCGGTCTGAAGCAGTGTGGAGGCGGTCTGAAGCAGTGTGGAGCGGTCTGAAGCAGTGTGGAGCAGTATGGAGTGTGGAGCGGTCTGAAGCAGTGTGGAGTGTGGAGCGGTCTGGAGCAGTGTGGAGTGTGGAGCGGTCTGAAGCAGTGTGGAGCGGTCTGAAGCAGTGTGGAGTGTGGAGCGGTCTGGAGCAGTGTGGAGTGTGGAGCGGTCTGAAGCAGTGTGGAGCGGTCTGAAGCAGTGTGGAGTGTGGAGCGGTCTGAAGCAGTGTGGAGTGTGGAGCGGTCTGAAGCAGTGTGGAGTGTGGAGCGGTCTGAAGCAGTGTGGAGCGGTCTGAAGCAGTGTGGAGCGGTCTGAAGCAGTGTGGAGCGGTCTGAAGCAGTGTGGAGTGTGGAGCGGTCTGAAGCAGTGTGGAGTGTGGAGCGGTCTGAAGCAGTGTGGAGTGTGGAGCGGTCTGAAGCAGTGTGGAGCGGTCTGGAGCAGTGTGGAGTGTGGAGCGGTCTGAAGCAGTGTGGAGCGGTCTGAAGCAGTGTGGAGTGTGGAGCGGTCTGAAGCAGTGTGGAGCGGTCTGAAGCAGTGTGGAGTGTGGAGCGGTCTGAAGCAGTGTGGAGCGGTCTGAAGCAGTGTGGAGTGTGGAGCGGTCTGAAGCAGTGTGGAGTGTGGAGCGGTCTGAAGCAGTGTGGAATGTGGAGCGGTCTGGAGCAGTGTGGAGTGTGGAGCGGTCTGGAGCAGTGTGGAGCGGTCTGAAGCAGTGTGGAGTGTGGAGCGGTCTGGAGCAGTGTGGAGTGTGGAGCGGTCTGAAGCAGTGTCGAGTGTGGAGCGGTCTGAAGCAGTGTGGAGCGGTCTGGAGCAGTGTGGAGTGTGGAGCGGTCTGAAGCAGTGTGGAGTGTGGAGCGGTCTGAAGCAGTGTGGAGCGGTCTGAAGCAGTGTGGAGTGTGGAGCGGTCTGAAGCAGTGTGGAGCGGTCTGAAGCAGTGTGGAGTGTGGAGCGGTCTGAATCAGTGTGGAGCGGTCTGAAGCAGTGTGGAGCGGTCTGAAGCAGTGTGGAGCGGTCTGAAGCAGTGTGGGAGCGGTCTGAAGCAGTGTGGAGTGTGGAGCGGTCTGAAGCAGTGTGGAGTGTGGAGCGGTCTGAAGCAGTGTGGGAGTGTGGAGCGGTCTGAAGCAGTGTGGAGCGGTCTGGAGCAGTGTGGAGTGTGGAGCGGTCTGAAGCAGTGTGGAGCGGTCTGAAGCAGTGTGGAGTGTGGAGCGGTCTGAAGCAGTGTGGAGCGGTCTGAAGCAGTGTGGAGTGTGGAGCGGTCTGAAGCAGTGTGGAGCGGTCTGAAGCAGTGTGGAGTGTGGAGCGGTCTGAAGCAGTGTGGAGTGTGGAGCGGTCTGAAGCAGTGTGGAATGTGGAGCGGTCTGGAGCAGTGTGGAGTGTGGAGCGGTCTGGAGCAGTGTGGAGCGGTCTGAAGCAGTGTGGAGTGTGGAGCGGTCTGGAGCAGTGTGGAGTGTGGAGCGGTCTGAAGCAGTGTCGAGTGTGGAGCGGTCTGAAGCAGTGTGGAGCGGTCTGAAGCAGTGTGGAGTGTGGGCGGTCTGAAGCAGTGTGGAGCGGTCTGAAGCAGTGTGGAGTGTGGAGCGGTCTGAATCAGTGTGGAGCGGTCTGAAGCAGTGTGGAGCGGTCTGAAGCAGTGTGGAGTGTGGAGCGGTCTGAAGCAGTGTGGAATGTGGAGCGGTCTGAAGCAGTGTGGAGCGGTCTGAAGCAGTGTGGAGCGGTCTGAAGCAGTGTGGAGTGTGGAGCGGTCTGAAGCAGTATGGGTGTGGAGCTGGTCTGAAGCAGTGTGGAGTGTGGAGCGGTCTGAAGCAGTGTGGAGCGGTCTGAAGCAGTGTGGAGGCGGTCTGAAGCAGTGTGGAGTGTGGAGCGGTCTGAAGCAGTGTGGAGTGTGGAGCGGTCTGAAGCAGTGTGGGTGTGGAGCGGTCTGAAGCAGTGTGGAGCGGTCTGAAGCAGTATGGAGTGTGGAGCGGTCTGAGCAGTATGGAGTGTGGAGCGGTCTGAAGCAGTGTGGAGTGTGGAGCGGTCTGAAGCAGTGTGGAGTGTGGAGCGGTCTGAAGCAGTGTGGAGTGTGGAGCGGTCTGAAGCAGTGTGGAGCGGTCTGAAGCAGTGTGGAGCGGTCTGAAGCAGTGTGGAATGTGGAGCGGTCTGAAGCAGTGTGGAATGTGGAGCGGTCTGAAGCAGTGTTGAGTGTGGAGACGGTCTGAAGCAGTATGGAGTGTGGAGCGGTCTGAAGCAGTGTGGAGTGTGGAGCGGTCTGAAGCAGTGTGGAGTGTGGAGCGGTCTGAAGCAGTGTGGAGCGGTCTGAAGCAGTGTTGAGTGTGGAGCGGTCTGAAGCAGTGTGGAATGTGGAGCGGTCTGAAGCAGTGTTGAGTGTGGAGCGGTCTGAAGCAGTGTGGAATGTGGAGCGGTCTGAAGCAGTGTGGAGTGTGGAGCGGTCTGAAGCAGTGTGGAGCGGTCTGAAGCAGTGTGGAGCGGTCTGAAGCAGTGTTGAGTATGGAGCGGTCTGAAGCAGTGTGGAATGTGGAGCGGTCTGAAGCAGTGTTGAGTGTGGAGCGGTCTGAAGCAGTGTGGAATGTGGAGTGGTCTGAAGCAGTATGGAGTGTGGAGCGGTCTGAAGCAGTGTGGAGTGTGGAGCGGTCTGAAGCAGTGTGGAGTGTGGAGCGGTCTGAAGCAGTGTGGAGTGTGGAGCGGTCTGAAGCAGTGTGGAGTGTGGAGCGGTCTGAAGCACAGAGTCCCTCGTAGAGCGGTCTGAAGCAGTCTGACAGAGTCCCTTGTAGAGCGGTCTGAAGCAGTCTGACAGACAGAGTCCCTCATAGACGGTCTGAAGCAGTCTGACAGACAGAGTCCCTCGTAGAGCGGTCTTGAAGCAGTCAGACAGAGTCCCTCGTAGGCGGTCTGAAGTAGTCTGACAGACAGAGTCCCTCGTAGAGCGGTCTGAAGCAGTCTGACAGACAGAGTCCCTCGTAGAGCGGTCTGAAGCAGTCAGACAGACAGAGACCCCTCGTAGAGCGGTCTGAAGCAGTCTGACAGAGTCCCTCGTAAGAGCGGTCTGAAGCAGTCTGACAGACAGAGGCCCTCGTAGAGCGGTCTGAAGCAGTCTGACAGAGTCCCTCGTAGAGCGGTCTGAAGCAGTCAGACAGACAGAGTCCCTCGTAGAGCGGTCTGAAGCAGTCAGACAGACAGAGTCCTCGTAAGAGCGGTCTGAAGCAGTCTGACAGTGTCCCTCGTTGAGCGGTCTGAAGCAGTCTGACAGTGTCCCTCGTAGAGCGGGCTGAAGCAGTCTGACAGAGTCCCTCGTAGAGTGGTCTGAAGCAGTCTGACAGAGTCCCTCGTAGAGCGGGCCGAAGCAGTCAGACAGACAGAGTCCCTCGTAGAGCGGTCTGAAGCAGTCTGACAGACAGTGTCCCTCGTAGAGCGGTCTGAAGCAGTCTGACAGACAGAGTCCTCGTAGAGCGGTCTGAAGCAGTCAGACAGACAGAGTCCCTCGTAGAGCGGTCTGAAGCAGTCTGACAGAGTCCTTTGTAGAGCGGTCTGAAGCAGTCTGACAGTGTCCCTCGTAGAGCGGTCTGAAGCAGTCAGACAGACAGAGTCCCTCGTAGAGCGGTCTGAAGCAGTCTGACAGAGTCCCTCGTAGAACGATCTGAAGCAGTCTGACAGAGTCCCTCGTAGAGCGGTCTGAAGCAGTCTGACAGAGTCCCTCGTAGAGCGGTCTGAAGCAGTCTGACAGAGTCCCTCGTAGAGCGGTCTGAAGCAGTCTGACAGAGTCCCTCGTAGAGCGGTCTGAAGCAGTCAGACAGACAGAGTCCCTCGTAGAGCGGTCTGAAGCAGTCTGACAGAGTCCCTCGTAGAGCGGTCTGAAGCAGTCTGACAGAGTCCCTCGTAGAGTGGTCTGAAGCAGTCTGACAGACAGAGTCCCTCGTAGAGCGGTCTGAAGCAGTCTGACAGAGTCCCCTCGTAGAGCGGTCTGTAGCAGTCTGACAGACAGAGTCCCTCGTAGAGCGGTCTGAAGCAGTCAGACAGACAGAGTCCCTCGTAGAGCGGTCTGAAGCAGTCTGACAGAGTCCTTTGTAGTGCGGTCTGAAGCAGTCTGACAGTGTCCCTCGTAGAGCGGTCTGAAGCAGTCTGACAGAGTCCCTCGTAGAGCGGTCTGAAGCAGTCTGACAGAGTCCCTAGTAGAGCGGTCTGTAGCAGTCTGACAGACAGAGTCCCTCGTAGAGCGGTCTGAAGCAGTCAGACAGACAGAGTCCCTCGTAGAGCGGTCTGAAGCAGTCTGACAGAGTCCTTTGTAGTGCGGTCTGAAGCAGTCTGACAGTGTCCCTCGTAGAGCGGTCTGAAGCAGTCTGACAGAGTCCCTCGTAGAGCGGTCTGAAGCAGTCTGACAGAGTCCCTCGTAGAGCGGTCTGAAGCAGTCTGACAGAGTCCCTCGTAGAGCGGTCTGAAGCAGTCAGACAGACAGAGTCCCTCGTAGAGCGGTCTGAAGCAGTCTGACAGAGTCCCTCGTAGAGTGGTCTGAAGCAGTCTGACAGAGTCCCTCGTAGAGCGGTCTGAAGCAGTCTGACAGAGTCCCTCGTAGAGCGGTCTGAAGCAGTCTGACAGAGTCCCTCGTAGAGCGGTCTGAAGCAGTCTGACAGAGTCCCTCGTAGAGCGGTCTGAAGCAGTCAGACAGACAGAGTCCCTCGTAGAGCGGTCTGAAGCAGTCTGACAGAGTCCCTCGTAGAGCGGTCTGAAGCAGTCTGACAGAGTCCTCGTAGAGCTGTCTGAAGCAGTCTGACAGAGTCCCTGGTAGAGCGGTCTGAAGCAGTCTGACAGAGTCCCTCGTAGAGCGGTCTGAAGCAGTCTGACAGACAGAGTCCCTCGTAGAGCGGTCTGAAGCAGTCTGACAGACAGAGTCCTCGTAGAGCGGTCTGAAGCAGTCTAACAGAGTCCCTCGTAGAGCGGTCTGAAGCAGTCTGACAGAGTCCCACATAGAGCGGTCTGAAGCAGTCTGACAGAGTCCCATATAGAGCGGTCTGAAGCAGTCTAACAGAGTCCCTCGTAGAGCGGTCTGAAGCAGTCTGACAGACAGAGTCATTTTTCCAACAGTTGTTTACAGACAGATTATTTCACTTATAATTCACTGCATCACAATTCCAGTGGGTCAGACTTATACATACACTAAGTTGACTGTGCCTTTAAACAGCTTGGAAAATTCCAGAAAATGGTGGCATGGCTTTAGAAGCTTCTGATAGGCTAATTGACATGGGAAAATCAAAAGAAATCAATCAAGACCTCAGAAAAAAATAGTAGACCTCCACAAGTCTGGTTAATCCTTGGGAGCAATTTCCAAATGTCTGAAGGTACCACGTTCATCTGTACAAACAATAGTATGCAAGTATAAACACCATGGGACCACGCAGCCGTCATACCGCTCAGGAAGGAGACGCATTCTGTCTCCTAGAGATGAACGTACTTTGGTGGGAAAAGTGCAAATCAATCCCAGAACAAGAGCAAAGGACCTTGTGAAGATGCTGGATGATGTTGGAGGAAACAGGTACAAAAGTATCTATATCCACAGTCAAACTAGTCCTATATCGACATAACCTGAAAGGCCGCTCAGCAAGGAAGAAGCCACTGCTCCAAAACCACCATAAAAAAAGTCAGACTACGGTTTGCAACTGCACATGGGGACAAAGATCGTACTTTTTGGAGAAAATTCCTCTGGTCTATGAATCAAAAATAGATCTATTTGGCAATAATGACCATAGTTATGTTTGGAGGAAAAAGGGGGATGCTTGCAAGCCAAAGAACACCATCCCAACTGTGAAGCACAGGGTTGGCAGCATCATGTTTTTGGGGGTGCTTTGCTGCAGATGGGAATGGGACTGTGCACTTCACAAAATAGATGGCAATCTGCAGGAAGGAAAAATATGTGGATTTATTGAAGCAACATCTCAAGACATCAGCCAGGAAGTTAAAGCTCTGGTTGCAAATGGGTCTTCCAAATGGACAATAACCCCAAGCATACTTCCAAAGTTGTGGTAAAATGGCTTAAGGACCACATCTTCAAGGTATTGGAGTGGCCGTCACAAAGCCCTGACCTCAATCTGATAGAAAATTTGTGGGCAGAACTAAAAAAAGCGTGTGCGAGCAAGGAGGCCTACAAACCTGACTCAGTTACACCAGCTCTGTCACCCAACTTATTGTGGGAAGCTTGTGGAAGGCAACCTGAAACGTTTGACTCAAGTTAAACAATTGAAAGGCAATGCTACCAGATACTAATTGAGTGTATGTGAACTTCTGACCCACTGGGAATGTGATGAAAGAAATAAAAGCTGAAATTAAATAATTCTCTCTACTATTATTCTGACATTTCACAATCTTCAAATAAAGTGGTGATCCTGACCTAAGACAGGGAATTTTTACTAGAATTAAATGTCAGGAATTGTGAAAAACTGAGTTTAAATATATTTGGCTAAGGTGTATGTAAACTTACAACTTCAACTGAATAGTGTACGTTTAAAAAAAAGTAGGGGCATGGATCAGAAAACCAGTGGCCTTTTATTGCCCCCAACACAAGGTGCACCTGTGTAATGATCATGCTTTGTTTAATCAGCTTCTTGATATGCCACACCTTTCAGGTGGATGGATTGTCTTGTCGATGCTCACTAACATTAATGCAAACACATTAATTACATTTGAGAGAAATATACTTTTGTTTATATGGAACATTTCTCATGAAACAAGGGACCAACACTTCACATGTTGCGTTGATATTGTTGTTCAGCGTACAGTATATGCTACCTCTTGGTGATGTTATTCAGAAAAACAATGTCAACTTGGTTTGGTATCACCACGGGAACAACACCTCACATGTTGCGTTGATATTGTTGTTCAGCGTACAGTATATGCTACCTCTTGGTGATGTTATTCAGAAAAACAATGTCAACTTGGTTTGGTATCACCACGGGACCAACACCTCACATGTTGCGTTGATATTGTTGTTCAGCGTACAGTATATGCTACCTCTTGGTGCTGTTATTCAGAAAAACAATGTCAACTTGGTTTGGTATCACCATGGTCACCTTTGTTGGTCAAACCTTCTACATGGATGTGACAATGGTTTTGGTTGAACTATTCTCCCTGTATCTCAATGGTCAGTTGAATCGGAGTTAGATACAGGGGTGGGCCGTCCGCCAGGCCTGATTACCCAGCAGGACCAGGATGAACACTCTTACCATGGTGTGTTGATAGCTCACATAGCATGCAGATAGTTAACACATGTTATGACTGTGGCCGTACACAGCAGGGACAAGATGCACACTCTTACCATGGTGTGTTGATAGCTCACATAGCATGCAGATAGTTAACACATGCTATGACTGTGGCCGTACACAGCAGGGACAAGATGTAACACAGTCTAGTGTAAACATGTGTTGTCATCATCATACTGCAACACAGTCTAGTGTAAACATGTGTTGTCATCATCATACTGCAACACAGTCTAGTGTAAACATGTGTTGTCATCATCATACTGTAACACAGCCTAGTGTAAACATGTGTTGTTATCATCATACTGCAACACAGTCTAGTGTAAACATGTGTTGTCATCATCCTACTGTCAGTCTAGTGTAAACATGTGTTGTCATCATCATACTGCAACACAGTCTAGTGTAAACATGTGTTGTCATCATCATACTGCAACACAGTCTAGTGTAAACATGTGTTGTCATCATCATACTGCAACACAGTCTAGTGTAAACATGTGTTGTCATCATCATACTGCAACACAGTCTAGTGTAAACATGTGTTGTCATCATCATACTGTCAGCCTAGTGTAAACATGTGTTGTCATCATCACACTGCAACACAGTCTAGTGTAAACATGTGTTGTCATCATCATACTGTCAGTCTAGTGTAAACATGTGTTGTCATCATCCTACTGTCAGCCTAGTGTAAACATGTGTTGTCATCACCATACTGCAACACAGCCTAGTGTAAACATGTGTTGTCATCATCATACTGCAACACAGTCTAGTGTAAACATGTGTTGTCATCATCATACTGTCAGTCTAGTGTAAACATGTGTTGTCATCACCATACTGCAACACAGCCTAGTGTAAACATGTGTTGTCATCATCATACTGCAACACAGTCTAGTGTAAACATGTGTTGTCATCATCCTACTGTCAGTCTAGTGTAAACATGTGTTGTCATCACCATACTGCAACACAGCCTAGTGTAAACATGTGTTGTCATCATCATACTGCAACACAGTCTAGTGTAAACATGTGTTGTCATCATCATACTGTCAGTCTAGTGTAAACATGTGTTGTCATCACCATACTGCAACACAGCCTAGTGTAAACATGTGTTGTCATCATCATACTGCAACACAGCCTAGTGTAAACATGTGTTGTCATCATCATACTGCCACACAGTCTAGTGTAAACATGTGTTGTCATCATCATACTGTAACACAGTCTAGTGTAAACATGTGTTGTCATCATCATACTGCAACACAGTCTAGTGTAAACATGTGTTGTCATCATCATACTGTCAGTCTAGTGTAAACATGTGTTGTCATCATCATACTGCAACACAGCCTAGTGTAAACATGTGTTGTCATCATCCTACTGTCAGCCTAGTGTAAACATGTGTTGTCATCATCATACTGTCAGTCTAGTGTAAACATGTGTTGTCATCATCATACTGTCAGTCTAGTGTAAACATGTGTTGTTATCATCATACTGCAACACAGCCTAGTGTAAACATGTGTTGTTATCATCATACTGCAACACAGTCTAGTGTAAACATGTGTTGTCATCATCCTACTGTCAGCCTAGTGTAAACATGTGTTGTCATCATCATACTGTCAGTCTAGTGTAAACATGTGTTGTCATCATCATACTGTCAGTCTAGTGTAAACATGTGTTGTTATCATCATACTGCAACACAGCCTAGTGTAAACATGTGTTGTTATCATCATACTGCAACACAGTCTAGTGTAAACATGTGTTGTCATCATCCTACTGTCAGCCTAGTGTAAACATGTGTTGTCATCATCATACTGTCAGTCTAGTGTAAACATGTGTTGTCATCATCATACTGTCAGTCTAGTGTAAACATGTGTTGTTATCATCATACTGCAACACAGCCTAGTGTAAACATGTGTTGTTATCATCATACTGCAACACAGTCTAGTGTAAACATGTGTTGTCATCATCCTACTGTCAGCCTAGTGTAAACATGTGTTGTCATCATCATACTGTCAGTCTAGTGTAAACATGTGTTGTCATCATCATACTGTCAGCCTAGTGTAAACATGTGTTGTCATCATCATACTGCAACACAGCCTAGTGTAAACATGTGTTGTCATCATCACACTGCAACACAGCCTAGTGTAAACATGTGTTGTCATCATCACACTGCAACACAGTCTAGTGTAAACATGTGTTGTCATCATCCTACTGTCAGCCTAGTGTAAACATGTGTTGTTATCATCATACTGTCAGTCTAGTGTAAACATGTGTTGTCATCATCCTACTGTCAGCCTAGTGTAAACATGTGTTGTTATCATCCTACTGTCAGCCTAGTGTAAACATGTGTTGTCATCATCATACTGTCAGTCTAGTGTAAACATGTGTTGTCATCATCATACTGTCAGTCTAGTGTAAACATGTGTTGTCATCATCACACTGCAACACAGTCTAGTGTAAACATGTGTTGTCATCATCATACTGCAACACAGTCTAGTGTAAACATGTGTTGTCATCATCACACTGCAACACAGTCTAGTGTAAACATGTGTTGTCATCATCATACTGCAACATAGTCTAGTGTAAACATGTGTTGTCATCATCATACTGTCAGCCTAGTGTAAACATGTGTTGTCATCATCATACTGCAACACAGTCTAGTGTAAACATGTGTTGTCATCATCATACTGCAACACAGTCTAGTGTAAACATGTGTTGTCATCATCATACTGTCAGTCTAGTGTAAACATGTGTTGTCATCATCATACTGCAACACAGTCTAGTGTAAACATGTGTTGTCATCATCATACTGTCAGTCTAGTGTAAACATGTGTTGTCATCATCCTACTGTCAGTCTAGTGTAAACATGTGTTGTCATCATCATACTGCGACACAGCCTAGTGTAAACATGTGTTGTCATCATCATATTGTCAGTCTAGTGTAAACATGTGTTGTCATCATCATACTGCGACACAGTCTAGTGTAAACATGTGTTGTCATCATCATACTGCGACACAGTCTAGTGTAAACATGTGTTGTCATCATCATACTGCAACACAGTCTAGTGTAAACATGTGTTGTCATCATCCTACTGTCAGTCTAGTGTAAACATGTGTTGTCATCATCCTACTGTCAGTCTAGTGTAAACATGTGTTGTCATCATCATACTGTCAGTCTAGTGTAAACATGTGTTGTCATCATCATACTGCGACACAGCCTAGTGTAAACATGTGTTGTCATCATCATACTGCAACACAGTCTAGTGTAAACATGTGTTATCATCATCATACTGCAACACAGTCTAGTGTAAACATGTGTTGTCATCATCATACTGCCACACAGTCTAGTGTAAACATGTGTTGTCATCATCATACTGTCAGTCTAGTGTAAACATGTGTTGTCATCATCATACTGCAACACAGTCTAGTGTAAACATGTGTTGTCATCATCATGCTGTCAATCTAGTGTAAACATGTGTTGTCATCATCATACTGCAACACAGTCTAGTGTAAACATGATTTGTCATCATCATACTGTCAGTCTAGTGTAAACATGTGTTGTCATCATCATACTGCAACACAGCCTAGTGTAAACATGTGTTGTCATCATCATAATGCAACACAGTCTAGTGTAAACATGTGTTGTCATCATCATACTGCCACACAGTCTAGTGTAAACATGTGTTGTCATCATCATACTGCAACACAGTCTAGGTTCTTAGGGATAGGGGCAGTATTTGGAAGTTTGGATGAATGAGGTGCCCAAAGTAAACTGCCTGTTCCTCAAGCCCAGAAGCTAGGATATGCATAGAACTGATAGTATTGGAAAGAAAATACTCTAAAGTTTCCAAAACTGTTAAAATAATGTCTGAATATAACAGAACTGATATAGCAGGCAAAAACCTGAGGAGAATCCAGCCAGAATTCTTTGATTTGGAGGTGACACCATTTAAAATGCCTGTATATGGAGAAATCAATGGGCTTCCAGTAGACAGTCTTTAGAAAGAGTCAACAGTCTTTAGAAAGAGTTGCAGGCTTGTTTTTTTAAATGAACTAGAATTTGTAGTTTTTCTAAGTGGCTCCCATTTTGGCTGTAGTGTTATGACATGCGTGGATGAGAGCGCGCACTTCGTTATTTATCTCCAGTAATAAACATACTATTATCTGTCTTAAATTTGATCATTTATTTAAATATTAGGGAACCTGAGGATTTATTAGAAACGTTGTTTGACTGGACAAAGTTTATTAGAAAAGTTTGAGATTTCATTCTGTATGAATTTTGAACGAGGGGAAACAGGTAGATTATAGAATGAAGCGCGCCAACTAAACTGACTTTTTGGGGTTATAAAGAAGGACTTTATCGAACAAAAGGACCATTTGTGATGTAGCTGGGACCCTTTGGATTGAATATAGAGGAATATCTTTAAAGGTAAGTTATTTATTTTATTGCTACTTCTGACTTTCGTGATGCCTCTGCTTGGTTAGAAAATGTTTGATACTCCCCATCCCGGATCCGGGATCGTGAATAAAGCCTCAGGCTCATTAGCATAACGCAACGTTAACGATTTCTGAAAATCGCAAATAAAATGAAAATAATGCACCTGCTCTCAAGCTTAGCCTTTTCTTAACAACACTGTCATCTCAGATTTTCAAAATATGCTTTTGAACCATAGCAATTCACTAATTTGTGTAAGAGTATGCAAAGCTAGCTTAGCATTTTGAGTAGCATTTAGCACGCAACATTTTCACAAAAACCAGATAACCAAATAAATAAAATCATTTACCTTTGAAGAGCTTCGGATGTTTTCAATGAGGAGACTCTCAGTTACATAGCAAATGTTCAGTTTTTCCTGAAAGAATCTTTGTGTAGGAGAAATCGCTCCGTTTTGTACATCACATTTGGCTACCGAAACGAACCGAAAATTCAGTCACCAACAACATCAAACTTTTTCCGAATTAACTCCATAATATCGACCGAAACATGGCAAACGTTGTTTGGAATCAATCCTCAAGGTGTTTTTTCACACATCTCTTCATTGATATATCGTTCGTGGAAGCCTGCTTTCTTCTCTGAATTCCATGGAAAAATACTTGCAGCTGAGGTTTGCGCACCAATTTCGGCGCAGGACACCGGGCGGACACCTGGTAAATGTGGTCTCTTATGGTCAATCTTCCAATGATATGCCTACAAATACGTCACAATGCTGCAGACACCTTGGGGAAACTACAGAAAGGGCAGGCTCATTCCTCTCGCATTCACAGCCATATAAGGAGACAATGGAAAACGGAGCCTCAAAAATCCTGCTGATTTCCTGGATGCCGTTTCATCTTGGTTTTGCCTGTAGCTCACGTTCTAGGGCACGCACAGAGAATATCTTTGCAGTTCTGGAAACGTCAGAGTGTTTTCTTTCCAAAGCTATCAATTATATGCATAGTCGAGCATCTTTTTGTGACAAAATGTCTTGTTTAAAACGGGAACGTTTTTCATCCAAAAATGAAATAGCGCCCCAGAGTTTCAAGAGGTGATTAATGCTTTTGTATTGTCGTGGAAATTTTCTGTATTTACCAAATCATGAGAGCAAACCACACACAAGTCAGAGTTAGTTATAACAAAGTCCATCTTTAATTATATGAGCTCTATCACAACCCTGTGACTCTCAGATCAATTCAGTGTCAATGAATTCTCTGAGAGTCCCTTACACATTGCAACTGAGATCCTTTATAGCAAAGACACACATAGCCAGACAGCATCGGCATAATTTATAGTTCAGCTTTGTCTCTTAAACTATGTTCGTTTCTCAAACTCAGAACCATAAACAAATCCTCCATATCAACAGGCATATATCAAATCAATCCTATCTTGATAAGATCAGAGACACATTGACTGGCACACAGACATTGTGGAGCCAAGAGATCCACGCTTGACCTCTCCCCTCTCTCCGGCCCAAATAACTTAGTCTTGACAGAGAACAGATACTGCAACCCCGCCACAGTATTATACAAACACATTCTGATGAGAAGTAACTTACAAACATGTGATGAATATAAAACATCTCACCGATGTTAGCACCTAATTCTGATTATTCCCCAACAGTATGCAGGGCGCCGTCCTCAAACAATCACATGTTTTCACTGTAATGGCTACTGTAAATCAGACAGTCAGATTAACAAGAATTGAAGCTTTCAGCCGTCATGAGACACTTATTTGTACCTACATTTTTAACATCCATAATATTTATCAGAATTTATTTGAATTACGCACCCTCCAGGTTCACCGGATGTTGTCCCGCTAGCAGATCACCGATGCTTTAATTAAACTGCTAGGGACCCGGGATTGGTTTATATATATTTAAAAAGGCACTTTGTTTCCTATAGGGCAAAAACAGCTAATTACAAATGGAAACAAATGGAAAATGTAAATGAATTAACAAAACTGAGTAAATCCCTGTGGTTACATTACAAAGGGGACTGTAAGCATAAATAATAGACCTCTGAGAGGGATCATTTAACCTGTGAACCACAAGGTTAATGCTGTAGGAGCTGGACGACCAACAGCATGGAAATGATTTATGTGGGAGAATCCAACTTCATCATCTGAGCCTCACCTTCATCTCCATCATTCTTAATTAAAGGAAGGTCAGTGTCTCCCCACTCATCCTTACACCTCCTCCTCGTCCCTCCCCACTTATTTCCATAACAAATCACATACATGCACTAAGGGAGTTTGCTGACACAGACTGAAACTACCACACCACGCTCAGACAAACACTGAACCTAATTACTGAACGGTCATACCAAGACTGACCCTAATTACTGAACGGTCATACCAAGACTGACCCTAATTACTGAACGGTCATACCAAGACTGACCCTAATTACTGAACGGTCATACCAAGACTGAACCTAATTACTGAACGGACATACCAAGACTGACCCTAATTACTGAACGGTCATACCAAGACTGAACCTAATTACTGATCTACTACGGTCATACCAAGACTGAACCCAATTACTGAACGGTCATACCAAGACTGAACCTAATTACTGATCTACTACGGTCATACCAAGACTGAACCCAATTACTGAACGGTCATACCAAGACTGAACCTAATTACTGATCTACTACGGTCATACCAAGACTGAACCTAATTACTGAACGGTCATACCAAGACTGAACCTAATTACTGAACGGCCATACCAAGACTGAAACTAATTACTGAACGGTCATACCAAGACTGAACCTAATTACTGAACGGACATACCAAGACTGACCCTAATTACTGAACGGTCATACCAAGACTGAACCTAATTATTGAACGGTCATACCAAGACTGACCCTAATTACTGAACGGTCATACCAAGACTGAACCTAATTACTGAACGGTCATACCAAGACTGAAACTAATTACTGAACGGTCATACCAAGACTGAACCTAATTACTGAACGGTCAAACAAAGACTGACCCTAATTACTGATCTACTACAGTCATACCAAGACTGAACCTAATTACTGATCTACTACAGTCATACCAAGACTGAACCTAATTACTGAACGGTCATACCAAGACTGACCCTAATTACTGAACGGTCATACCAAGACTGAACATAATTACTGAACGGTCATACCAAGACTGACCCTAATTACTGAACGGTCATACCAAGACTGACCCTAATTACTGATCTACTACGGTCATACCAAGACTGAACCTAATTACTGAACGGTCATACCAAGACTGACCCTAATTACTGAATGGTCATACCAAGACTGAACCTAATTACTGAACGGTCATACCAAGACTGAACCTAATTACTGAACGGTCATACCAAGACTGAACCTAATTACTGAACGGTCAAACCAAGACTGAACCTAATTACTGATCTACTACGGTCATACCAAGACTGAACCTAATTACTGAACGGTCATACCAAGACTGAACCTAATTACTGATCTACTACGGTCATACCAGGACTGACCCTAACTACTGAACGGTCATACCAAGACTGAACCTAATTACTGAACGGTCATACCAGGACTGAACATAATTACTGAACGGTCATTCCAGGGCTGAACCTAATTACTGAACGGTCATACCAAGACTGAACCTAATTACTGATCTACTACGGTCATACCAAGACTGAATCTAATTACTGAACGGTCATACCAAGACTGAACCTAATTACTGAACGGTCATACCAAGACTGATCCTAATTACTGAACGGTCATACCAAGACTGAACCTATTTACTGAATGGTCATACCAAGACTGAACCTAATTACTGAATGGTCATACCAAGACTGAACCTAATTACTGAACGGTCATACCAAGACTGAACCTAATTACTGATCTACTACGGTCATACCAAGACTGACCATAATTACTGAACGGTCATACCAGGACTGAACATAATTACTGAACGGTCATTCCAGGACTGAACCTAATTACTGAACGGTCATACCAAGACTGAACCTAATTACTGATCTACTACGGTCATACCAAGACTGAATCTAATTACTGAACGGTCATACCAAGACTGAACCTAATTACTGAACGGTCATACCAAGACTGATCCTAATTACTGAACGGTCATACCAAGACTGAACCTAATTACTGAATGGTCATACAAAGACTGAACCTACTTACGGAACGGTCATACCAAGACTGAACCTAATTACTGAACGGTCATACCAAGACTGAACCTAATTACTGAACGGTCATACCAAGACTGAACCTAATTACTGAACGGTCATACCAGGACTGAACCTAATTACTGATCTACTACGGTCATACCAAGACTGAACCTAATTACTGAACGGTCATACCAAGACTGAACCTAATTACTGATCTACTACGGTCATACCAAGACTGACCCTAATTACTGAACGGTCATACCAAGACTGAACCTAATTACTGATCTACTACGGCCATACCAAGAATGAACCTAATTACTGAACGGTCATACCAAGACTGACCCTAATTACTGAACGGTCATACCAAGACTGAACCTAATTACTGGACGGTCATACCAAGACTGAACCTAATTACTGATCTACTACGGTCATACCAAGACTGAACCTAATTACTGAATGGTCATACCAAGACTGAATCTAATTACTGAACGGTCATACCAAGACTGAACCTAATTACTGATCTACTACGGCCATACCAAGAATGAACCTAATTACTGAACGGTCATACCAAGACTGACCCTAATTACTGAACGGTCATACCAAGACTGAACCTAATTACTGGACGGTCATACCAAGACTGAACCTAATTACTGATCTACTACGGTCATACCAAGACTGATCCCAATTACTGATCTACTACTGTCATACCAAGACTGAACCTAATTACTGAACGGTCATACCAAGACTGAACCTAATTACTGAACGGTCATACCAAGACTGAACCTAATTACTGATCTACTACGGTCATACCAAGACTGAACCTAATTACTGAACGGTCATACCAAGACTGAACCTAATTACTGGACGGTCATACCAAGACTGAACCTAATTACTGATCTACTACGGTCATACCAAGACTGAACCTAATTACTGAACGGTCATACCAAGACTGATCCTAATTACTGAACGGTCATACCAAGACTGAACCTAAATACTGAATGGTCATACAAAGACTGAACCTACTTACGGAACGGTCATACCAAGACTGAACCTAATTACTGAACGGTCATACCAAGACTGACCCTAATTACTGAACGGTCATACCAAGACTGAACCTAATTACTGAACGGTCATACCAAGACTGAACCTAATTACTGAACGGTCATACCAAGACTGACCCTAATTACTGATCTACTACGGTCATACCAAGACTGAACCCAATTACTGAACGTTCATACCAAGACTGAACCTAATTACTGAACGGTCATACCAAGACTGAACCTAATTACTGATATACTACGGTCATACCAAGACTGAACCTAATTACTGAACGGTCATACCAAGACTGAACCTAATTACTGAACGGTCATACCAAGACTGAACTTAATTACTGAACGGTCATACCAAGACTGAACCTAATTACTGAACGGTCATACCAAGACTGAACCTATTTACTGAACGGTCATACCAAGACTGAACTTAATTACTGAACGGTCATACCAAGACTGAACCTAATTACTGAACGGTCATACCAAGACTGAACCTAATTACTGAACGGTCATACCAAGACTGAACCTAATTACTGAACGGTCTTACCAAGACTGAACCTAATTACTAAATGGTCATACCAAGACTGAACCTAATTACTGAACGGTCATACAAAGACTGAACCTACTTACGGAACGGTCATACCAAGACTGAACCTAATTACTGAACGGTCATACCAAGACTGAACCTAATTACTGATCTACTACGGTCATACCAAGACTGAACCTAATTACTGAACGGTCATACCAAGACTGAACCTAATTACTGAACGGTCATACAAAGACTGAACCTAATTACTGATCTACTACGGTCATACCAAGACTGACCCTAATTACTGAACGGTCATACCAAGACTGAACCGAATTACTGATCTACTACGGTCATACCAAGACTGAACCTAATTACTGAACGGTCATACCAAGACTGAACCTAATTACTGATCTACTACGGTCATACCAAGACTGACCCTAATTACTGAACGGTCATACCAAGACTGACCCTAATTACTGATCTACTACGGTCATACCAAGACTGACCCTAATTACTGAACGGTCATACCAAGACTGAACCTAATTACTGATCTACTACGGCCATACCAAGAATGAACCTAATTACTGAACGGTCATACCAAGACTGACCCTAATTACTGAACGGTCATACCAAGACTGAACCTAATTACTGGACGGTCATACCAAGACTGAACCTAATTACTGAACGGTCATACCAAGACTGACCCTAATTACTGAACGGTCATACCAAGACTGACCCTAATTACTGAACGGTCATACCAAGACTGAACCTAATTACTGATCTACTACGGTCATACCAAGACTGAACCTAATTACTCAACGGTCATACCAAGACTGAACCTAATTACTGATCTACTACGGTCATACCAAGACTGAACCTAATTACTGAATGGTCATACCAAGACTGAATCTAATTACTGAACGGTCATACCAAGACTGAACCTAATTACTGATCTACTACGGCCATACCAAGAATGAACCTAATTACTGAACGGTCATACCAAGACTGACCCTAATTACTGAACGGTCATACCAAGACTGAACCTAATTACTGGACGGTCATACCAAGACTGAACCTAATTACTGATCTACTACGGTCATACCAAGACTGAACCCAATTACTGATCTACTACGGTCATACCAAGACTGAACCTAATTACTGAACGGTCATACCAAGACTGAACCTAATTACTGAACGGTCATACCAAGACTGAACCTAATTACTGATCTACTACGGTCATACCAAGACTGAACCTAATTACTGAACGGTCATACCAAGACTGAACCTAATTACTGGACGGTCATACCAAGACTGAACCTAATTACTGATCTACTACGGTCATACCAAGACTGAACCTAATTACTGAACGGTCATACCAAGACTGATCCTAATTACTGAACGGTCATACCAAGACTGAACCTAATTACTGAATGGTCATACAAAGACTGAACCTACTTACGGAACGGTCATACCAAGACTGAACCTAATTACTGAACGGTCATACCAAGACTGACCCTAATTACTGAACGGTCATACCAAGACTGAACCTAATTACTGAACGGTCATACCAAGACTGAACCTAATTACTGAACGGTCATACCAAGACTGACCCTAATTACTGATCTACTACGGTCATACCAAGACTGAACCCAATTACTGAACGTTCATACCAAGACTGAACCTAATTACTGAACGGTCATACCAAGACTGAACCTAATTACTGATATACTACGGTCATACCAAGACTGAACCTAATTACTGAACGGTCATACCAAGACTGAACCTAATTACTGAACGGTCATACCAAGACTGAACTTAATTACTGAACGGTCATACCAAGACTGAACCTAATTACTGAACGGTCATACCAAGACTGAACCTATTTACTGAACGGTCATACCAAGACTGAACTTAATTACTGAACGGTCATACCAAGACTGAACCTAATTACTGAACGGTCATACCAAGACTGAACCTAATTACTGAACGGTCATACCAAGACTGAACCTAATTACTGAACGGTCTTACCAAGACTGAACCTAATTACTAAATGGTCATACCAAGACTGAACCTAATTACTGAACGGTCATACAAAGACTGAACCTACTTACGGAACGGTCATACCAAGACTGAACCTAATTACTGAACGGTCATACCAAGACTGAACCTAATTACTGATCTACTACGGTCATACCAAGACTGACCCTAATTACTGAACGGTCATACCAAGACTGAACCGAATTACTGATCTACTACGGTCATACCAAGACTGAACCTAATTACTGAACGGTCATACCAAGACTGAACCTAATTACTGATCTACTACGGTCATACCAAGACTGACCCTAATTACTGAACGGTCATACCAAGACTGACCCTAATTACTGATCTACTACGGTCATACCAAGACTGAACCTAATTACTGAACGGTCATACCAAGACTGAACCTAATTACTGAACGGTCATACCAAGACTGAACCTAATTACTGAACGGTCATACCAAGACTGACCCTAATTACTGATCTACTACGGTCATACCAAGACTGAACCTAATTACTGATCTACTACGGTCATACCAAGACTGACCCTAATTACTGAACGGTCATACCAAGACTGAACCTAATTACTGAATGGTCATACCAAGACTGAACCTAATTACTGAACGTTCATACCAAGACTGAACCTAATTACTGAATGGTCAAACAAAGACTGAACCTAATTACTGATCTACTACGGTCATACCAAGACTGAACCTAATTACTGATCTACTACGGTCATACCAAGACTGAACCTAATTACTGATCTACTACGGTCATACCAAGACTGAACCTAATTACTGAACGGTCATACCAAGACTGACCCTAATTACTGAACGGTCATACCAAGACTGAACCTAATTACTGAATGGTCATACCAAGACTGAACCTAATTACTGAACGGTCATACCAAGACTGACCCTAATTACTGAACGGTCATACCAAGACTGAACCTAATTACTGATCTACTACGGCCATACCAAGACTGAACCTAATTACTGAACGGTCATACCAAGACTGAACCTAATTACTGAACGGTCATACCAAGACTGAACCTAATTACTGATCTACTACGGTCATACCAAGACTGATCCTAATTACTGAACGGTCATACCAAGACTGAACCTAATTACTGAACGGTCATACCAAGACTGAACCTAATTACTGATCTACTATGGTCATACCAAGACTGAACCCAATTCCTGAATGTTCATACCAAGACTGAACCTAATTACTGAACGGTCATACCAAGACTGAACCTAATTACTGAACGGTCATACCAAGACTGAACCTAATTACTGAACGGTCATACCAAGACTGAACCTAATTACTGATATACTATGGTCATACCAAGACTGAACCCAATTCCTGAATGTTCATACCAAGACTGAACCTAATTACTGAACGGTCACACCAAGACTGAACCTAATTCCCGAAGGCTTCACGGTTAATAAAATAACCTTTGTTTAATGCAGTGTTTTCTGTTTAAACCATGCAGAATGTTGTTAACGGGGACCGGCGTTCTAAACCAGTTTGGTTTGCCTCATATTTATTCTGCATCACTTCCCAATACAAATCCAGATAACGTATCTGTGTTGTGTTATCAGGAGGTACCATGTGCTGTCTCTCCCTCTGGTCTCAGTCATCAGCCACTTGATGTGATTCAACCAGTCCTTAGTTGTCAAAAAGCAGAACAGCTCAATAGCATCTATATGCACTGAGCACTCTGGACAATGAGACCCCACAGGCTGTTGCTTTGGCAATGAATTTCAATTTCACTAATTGTCTAGAAGTCATTATTAAGTGAATCTCTCAGAGGAGAGAACAAGTCCCAGGGAGAAGGAGATAAAGGAGAACACAACGGGGAGCCGGATATTGACTGACAATATCCTGCAAGACTCTGAATACATTAACCACTGTTGTTGTGCATCTTGTTGTCTTATATCTGTTATCATTAACTACTGTTGCCTTATCTCTCATATCATTAACTACTGTTGTCTTATCTCTCTTATCATTAACTACTGTTGTCTTATCTCTCATATCATTAGCTACTGTCGTCTTATCTCTCTTATCATTAACTAAACTACTGTTGTTGTCTTATATCTCTTATCATTAACTACTGTTGTCTTATCTCTCATATCATTAACTACTGTTGTCTTATCTCTTATATCATTAACTACTGTTGTCTTATCTCTCATATCATTAACTACTGTTGTCTTATCTCTCATATCATTAGCTACTGTTGTCTTATCTCTCAAATCATTAACTAAACTACTGTTGTTGTCTTATATCTCTTATCATTAACTACTGTTATCTTATCTGTCATATCATTAACAACTGTTGTCTTATCTCTCGTATCATTAACTACTGTTGTCTTATCTCATATACCATTAACTATTGTGGTCTTATCTCTCTTATCATTAACTACTGTTGTCTTATCTCTCATATCATTAACTGATGTTGTCTTATCTCTCATATCATTAACTACTGTTGTCTTATCTCTCATATCATTAACTGATGGTGTCTTATCTCTCATCATTAACTACTGTTGTCTTATCTCTTATATCATTAAGTAATGTTGTCTTATCTCTCTTATCATTAACTACTGTTGTCTTATCTCTCTTATCATTAACTACTGTTGTCTTATCTCTCTTTTCATTAACTACTGTTGTCTTATCTCTCATATCATTAACTGATGTTGTCTTATCTCTCATCATTAACTACTGTTGTCTTATCTCTTATATCATTAAGTAATGTTGTCTTATCTCTCTTATCATTAACTACTGTTGTCTTATCTCTCTTATCATTAACTACTGTTGTCTTATCTCTTTTCATTAACTACTGTTGTCTTATCTCTCATATCATTAACTGATGTTGTCTTATCTCTCTTATCATTAACTACTGTTGTCTTATCTCTGATATCATTAACGACTGTTGTTTTATCTCTCATATCATTAACTACTGTTGTCTTACCTCTCTTATCATTAACTACTGTTGTCTTATCTCTCATATAATTAACGACTGTTGTCTTATCTCTCTTATCATTAACTACTGTTGTCTTATCTCTCTTACCATTAACTACTGTTGTCTTATCTCTCATATCATTAACGACTGTTGTCTTATCTCTCTATCATTAACTACTGTTGTCTTATCTCTCATATCATTAATTACTGTTTTTTTATCTCTCATATCATTAACTACTGTTGTCTTATCTCTCTTATCATTAACTACTGTTGTCTTATCTCTCATATCATTAACGACTGTTGTCTTATCTCTCTTATCATTAACTACTGTTGTTGTCTTATATCTCATATCATTAACGACTGTTGTCTTATCTCTCTTATCATTAACTACTGTTGTTGTCTTATATCTCTTATCATTAACTACTGTTGTCTTATCTCTTATAGGTCAGAGACCTGGCTGTGTGGTGCCGGAAGGGAGGGCAGGCAGGAATGCAGACGGGGACTGTACACACAATAAACTCAGAAAAACTGTGTTTTGGCTCTGTAAAGGTAAATATAAAATCATTACTAAACATTATTGTAAAATGTAGTGAACCATTCCGAATATAATATCACTTCTAAAAATGATTCTACAATGTAGTGACCCATCCAGAATATATTATCATTAATAAATATTATTATGTCACTGTGTCTGTATCTCCTGTAGGATCTGTTATTATGTCACTGTGTCTGTATCTCCTCCTATAGGATCTGTTATTATGTCACTGTGTCTGTATCTCCTCCTGTAGGATCTGTTATTATGTCACTGTGTCTGTATCTCCTCCTGTAGGATCTGTTATTATGTCACTGTGTCTGTATCTCCTGTAGGATCTGTTATTATGTCACTGTGTCTGTATCTCCTGTAGGATCTGTTATTATGTCACTGTGTCTGTATCTCCTCCTGTAGGATCTGTTATTATGTCACTGTGTCTGTATCTCCTCCTGTAGGATCTGTTATTATGTCACTGTGTCTGTATCTCCTGTAGGATCTGTTATTATGTCACTGTGTCTGTATCTCCTCCTGTAGGATCTGTTATTATGTCACTGTGTCTGTATCTCCTCCTGTAGGATCTGTTATTATGTCACTGTGTCTGTATCTCCTGTAGGATCTGTTATTATGTCACTGTGTCTGTATCTCCTCCTATAGGATCTGTTATTATGTCACTGTGTCTGTATCTCCTCCTGTAGGATCTGTTATTATGTCACTGTGTCTGTATCTCCTCCTGTAGGATCTGTTATTATGTCACTGTGTCTGTATCTCCTCCTGTAGGATCTGTTATTATGTCACTGTGTCTGTATCTCCTCCTGTAGGATCTGTTATTATGTCACTGTGTCTGTATCTCCTGTAGGATCTGTTATTATGTCACTGTTTCTGTATCTCCTCCTGTAGGATCTGTTATTATGTCACTGTGTCTGTATCTCCTCCTGTAGGATCTGTTATTATGTCACTGTGTCTGTATCTCCTGTAGGATCTGTTATTATGTCACTGTGTCTGTATCTCCTGTAGGATCTGTTATTATGTCACTGTGTCTGTATCTCCTGTAGGATCTGTTATTATGTCACTGTGTCTGTATCTCCTCCTGTAGGATCTGTTATTATGTCACTGTGTCTGTATCTCTTCCTGTAGGATCTGTTATTATGTCACTGTGTCTGTATCTCCTGTAGGATCTGTTATTATGTCACTGTGTCTGTATCTCCTCCTGTAGGATCTGATATTATGTCACTGTGTCTGTATCTCCTCCTGTAGGATCTGTTATTATGTCACTGTGTCTGTATCTCCTGTAGGATCTGTTATTATGTCACTGTGTCTGTATCTCCTGTAGGATCTGTTATTATGTCACTGTGTCTGTATCTCCTCCTGTAGGATCTGTTATTATGTCACTGTGTCTGTATCTCCTCCTGTAGGATCTGTTATTATGTCACTGTGTCTGTATCTCCTCCTGTAGGATCTGTTATTATGTCACTGTGTCTGTATCTCCTCCTGTAGGATCTGTTATTATGTCACTGTGTCTGTATCTCCTGTAGGATCTGTTATTATGTCACTGTGTCTGTATCTCCTCCTGTAGGATCTGTTATTATGTCACTGTGTCTGTATCTCCTCCTGTAGGATCTGTTATTATGTCACTGTGTCTGTATCTCCTCCTGTAGGATCTGTTATAATGTCACTGTGTCTGTATCTCCTGTAGGATCTGTTATTATGTCACTGTGTCTGTATCTCCTGTAGGATCTGTTATTATGTCACTGTGTCTGTATCTCCTCCTGTAGGATCTGTTATAATGTCATTGTGTCTGCATCTCCTCCTGAGACTATTTAACTATTGCAAATAGTCCGGGTTGCCATTTGATTAGCTGTTCCGGAGTCTCGTGGCTTGGGGGTAGAAGTGCTGGATGGCAGGCAGCTTAGCCCCAGTGATGTACTGGGCCGTACGCACTACCCTCTGAAGTGCCTTGTGCTCCGAGGCCGAGCAGTTGCCGTACCGGGCAGGGATGCAACCAGTCAGGATGATTTCGACAGTGCAGCTGTTGAACTTTTGGGGATCTGATTCCCCATGCCAAATCTTTTCAGTCTCCTGAGGGGGAATAGGCTTTGTCGTGCCCTCTTCACCACTGTCTTAGTGTGTTCGGACCATGATGGGTCATTGGCGATGTGGACACCGAGGAACTTGAAGCTCTCAACCTGCTCCACTACAGCCCCGTCGATGAGAATGGAGGCGTGCTCGTTCCTCCTTTTCCTGCAGTCCACAATCATCTCCTTTGTCTTGATCACGTTGAGGTAGAGGTCTGTTCTCCTGTTACCACAGCGCCAGATCTCTGACCTCCTCCCTCCCCTTTTCATATGACTGGTATAAACACACAGAACACTAGGGAAAGCCTGCTAACCTCATGGCTGGTATAAACACACAGAACACTAGGGAAAGACGAGCTGCTAACCTCATGGCTGGTATAAACACACAGAATACTAGGGAAAGACGAGCTGCTAACCTCATGGCTGGTATAAACACACAGAACACTAGGGAAAGACGAGCTGCTAACCTCAAATGGCTGGTATAAACACACAGAATACTAGGGAAAGACGAGCTGCTAACCTCATGGCTGGTATAAACACACAGAACACTAGGGAAAGCCTGCTAACCTCATGGCTGGTATAAACACACAGAACACTAGGGAAAGCCTAGCTGCTAACCTCATGGCTGGTATAAACACACAGAACACTAGGGAAAGACGAGCTGCTAACCTCAAATGGCTGGTATAAACACACAGAACACTAGGGAAAGACGAGCTGCTAACCTCATATGGCTGGTATAAACACACAGAACACTAGGGAAAGCCTAGCTGCTAACCTCAAATGGCTGGTATAAACACACAGAACACTAGGGAAAGCCTAGCTGCTAACCTCATGGCTGGTATAAACACACAGAACACTAGGGAAAGCCTGCTAACCTCATGGCTGGTATAAACACACAGAACACTAGGGAAAGCCTAGCTGCTAACCTCATGGCTGGTATAAACACACAGAACACTAGGGAAAGACGAGCTGCTAACCTCAAATGGCTGGTATAAACACACAGAACACTAGGGAAAGACGAGCTGCTAACCTCATATGGCTGGTATAAACACACAGAACACTAGGGAAAGCCTAGCTGCTAACCTCAAATGGCTGGTATAAACACACAGAACACTAGGGAAAGCCTAGCTGCTAACCTCAAATGGCTGGTATAAACACACAGAACACTAGGGAAAGACGAGCTGCTAACCTCAAATGGCTGGTATAAACACACAGAACACTAGGGAAAGACTAGCTGCTAACCTCATATGGCTGGTATAAACACACAGAATACTAAGACCGCACTGCCCTCACATGGAGAAACAGAGGTACTGCAGAAATATTCCCTCCAGGACAAAGCTGTGATTAACTGCCAACCAAGAGCATACAGCAAATACAGTCATCTCACCACTGTATCGATAACTGTGAAATCCCCCTGTATATAGACACAGAGGGTGAAATACTGTCAGTAATAGATTTAATGGGTATAAGAGGGTTGACTGGGGCCATTACAGAAGAGACATAGACTGAGACAGAGTAGAGACAGAGACAGGGCTGAGACTGAGACAGAGACTGAGACAGAGTAGAGACTGAGACAGGGTAGTGACTGAGACAGGGCTGAGACTGAGACAGGGCTGAGACTGAGACAGGGCTGAGACTGAGACAGGGCTGAGACTGAGACAGAGTAGAGACTGAGACAGGGTAGAGACTGAGACAGAGACTGAGACAGGGTAGAGACTGAGACAGGGTAGTGACTGAGACAGAGTAGAGACTGAGACAGAGACTGCGACAGGGTAGAGACTGAGACAGGGTAGTGACTGAGACAGAGTAGAGACTGAGACAGGGCTGAGACTGAGACAGGGCTGAGACTGAGACAGGGCTGAGACTGAGACAGGGCAGAGACTGAGACAGAGTAGAGACTGAGACAGGGTAGTGACTGAGAAAGAGTAGAGACTGAGACAGGGCTGAGACTGAGACAGGGCTGAGACTGAGACAGAGCTGAGACTGAGACAGGGCTGAGACTGAGACAGGGCTGAGACTGAGACAGGGCTGAGACTGAGACAGGGCTGAGACTGAGACAGGGTAGTGACTGAGACAGGGCTGAGACTGAGACAGGGCTGAGACTGAGACAGAGTAGAGACTGAAACAGAGACTGAGACAGAGCTGAGACTGAGACAGTATAGAGACTGAGACAGGGCTGAGACTGAGACAGAGTAGAGACTGAAACAGAGACTGAGACAGGGCTGAGACTGAGACAGGGCTGAGACTGAGACAGAGTAGAGACTGAAACAGAGACTGAGACAGAGCTGAGACTGAGACAGTATAGAGACTGAGACAGGGCTGAGACTGAGACAGAGTAGAGACTGAAACAGAGACTGAGACAGGGCTGAGACTGAGACAGGGCTGAGACTGAGACAGAGTAGAGACTGAAACAGAGACTGAGACAGAGCTGAGACTGAGACAGGGCTGAGACTGAGACAGGGTAGTGACTGAGACAGGGCTGAGACTGAGACAGGGCTGAGACTGAGACAGAGTAGAGACTGAAACAGAGACTGAGACAGAGCTGAGACTGAGACAGTATAGAGACTGAGACAGGGCTGAGACTGAGACAGAGTAGAGACTGAAACAGAGACTGAGACAGGGCTGAGACTGAGACAGGGCTGAGACTGAGACAGAGTAGAGACTGAAACAGAGACTGAGACAGAGCTGAGACTGAGACAGGGCTGAGACTGAGACAGGGCTGAGACTGAGACAGAGTAGAGACGGAAACAGAGACTGAGACAGAGCTGAGACTGAGACAGGGCTGAGACTGAGACAGAGTAGAGACTGAAACAGAGACTGAGACAGGGCAGAAACTGAGACAGAGTAGAGACTGAGACAGGGCTGAGACTGAGACAGGGCTGAGACTGAGACAGGGCTGAGACTGAGACTGAGACTGAGACTGAGACAGAGAATGAGACAGGGCTGAGACTGAGACAGAGTAGAGACTGAGACAGGGCTGAGACTGAGACAGGGCTGAGACTGAGACAGGGCTGAGACTGAGACAGGGCTGAGACTGAGACAGAGACTGAGACTGAGACAGAGAATGAGACAGGGCTGAGACTGAGACAGAGTAGAGACTGAGACAGGGCTGAGACTGAGACAGGGCTGAGACTGAGACAGGGCTGAGACTGAGACAGAGACTGAGACTGAGACAGAGAATGAGACAGGGCTGAGACTGAGACAGAGTAGAGACTGAGACAGGGCTGAGACTGAGACAGGGCTGAGACTGAGACAGGGCTGAGACTGAGACTGAGACTGAGACTGAGACAGAGAATGAGACAGGGCTGAGACTGAGACAGAGTAGAGACTGAGACAGGGCTGAGACTGGAGACTGAGACTGAGACTGAGACAGAGAATGAGACAGGGCTGAGACTGAGACAGAGTAGAGACTGAGACAGGGCAGAGACTGAGACAGGGCTGAGACTGAGACAGGGCTGAGACTGAGACTGAGACTGAGACTGAGACAGAGAATGAGACAGGGCTGAGACTGAGACAGAGTAGAGACTGAGACAGGGCTGAGACTGAGACAGGGCTGAGACTGAGACAGGGCTGAGACTGAGACAGAGTAGAGACTGAGACAGAGAATGAGACAGGGCTGAGACTGAGACAGAGTAGAGACTGAGACAGGGCTGAGACTGAGACAGGGCTGAGACTGAGACAGGGCTGAGACTGAGACTGAGACTGAGACTGAGACAGAGAATGAGACAGGGCTGAGACTGAGACAGGGCTGAGACTGAGACAGGGTAGAGACTGAGACAGAGCTGAGACTGAGACAGGGTAGAGACTGAGACCGAGTAGAGACTGAGACAGGGCTGAGACTGAGACAGGGCAGAAACTGAGACAGGGTAGAGACTGAGACAGAGCTGAGACTGAGACAGGGTAGAGACTGAGACAGGGCTGAGACTGAGACAGGGCTGAGACTGAGACTGAGACTGAGACTGAGACAGAGAATGAGACAGGGCTGAGACTGAGACAGGGCTGAGACTGAGACAGAGCTGAGACTGAGACAGGGCTGAGACTGAGACAGGGCTGAGACTGAGACAGGGCTGAGACTGAGACAGGGCTGAGACTGAGACAGGGTAGTGACTGAGACAGGGCTGAGACTGAGACAGGGCTGAGACTGAGACAGAGTAGAGACTGAAACAGAGACTGAGACAGAGCTGAGACTGAGACAGTATAGAGACTGAGACAGGGCTGAGACTGAGACAGAGTAGAGACTGAAACAGAGACTGAGACAGGGCTGAGACTGAGACAGGGCTGAGACTGAGACAGAGTAGAGACTGAAACAGAGACTGAGACAGAGCTGAGACTGAGACAGTATAGAGACTGAGACAGGGCTGAGACTGAGACAGAGTAGAGACTGAAACAGAGACTGAGACAGGGCTGAGACTGAGACAGGGCTGAGACTGAGACAGAGTAGAGACTGAAACAGAGACTGAGACAGAGCTGAGACTGAGACAGGGCTGAGACTGAGACAGGGTAGTGACTGAGACAGGGCTGAGACTGAGACAGGGCTGAGACTGAGACAGAGTAGAGACTGAAACAGAGACTGAGACAGAGCTGAGACTGAGACAGTATAGAGACTGAGACAGGGCTGAGACTGAGACAGAGTAGAGACTGAAACAGAGACTGAGACAGGGCTGAGACTGAGACAGGGCTGAGACTGAGACAGAGTAGAGACTGAAACAGAGACTGAGACAGAGCTGAGACTGAGACAGGGCTGAGACTGAGACAGGGCTGAGACTGAGACAGAGTAGAGACGGAAACAGAGACTGAGACAGAGCTGAGACTGAGACAGGGCTGAGACTGAGACAGAGTAGAGACTGAAACAGAGACTGAGACAGGGCAGAAACTGAGACAGAGTAGAGACTGAGACAGGGCTGAGACTGAGACAGGGCTGAGACTGAGACAGGGCTGAGACTGAGACTGAGACTGAGACTGAGACAGAGAATGAGACAGGGCTGAGACTGAGACAGAGTAGAGACTGAGACAGGGCTGAGACTGAGACAGGGCTGAGACTGAGACAGGGCTGATACTGAGACAGGGCTGAGACTGAGACAGAGACTGAGACTGAGACAGAGAATGAGACAGGGCTGAGACTGAGACAGAGTAGAGACTGAGACAGGGCTGAGACTGAGACAGGGCTGAGACTGAGACAGGGCTGAGACTGAGACAGAGACTGAGACTGAGACAGAGAATGAGACAGGGCTGAGACTGAGACAGAGTAGAGACTGAGACAGGGCTGAGACTGAGACAGGGCTGAGACTGAGACAGGGCTGAGACTGAGACTGAGACTGAGACAGAGAATGAGACAGGGCTGAGACTGAGACAGAGTAGAGACTGAGACAGGGCTGAGACTGAGACTGAGACTGAGACTGAGACAGAGAATGAGACAGGGATGAGACTGAGACAGAGTAGAGACTGAGACAGGGCAGAGACTGAGACAGGGCTGAGACTGAGACAGGGCTGAGACTGAGACTGAGACTGAGACTGAGACAGAGAATGAGACAGGGCTGAGACTGAGACAGAGTAGAGACTGAGACAGGGCTGAGACTGAGACAGGGCTGAGACTGAGACAGGGCTGAGACTGAGACAGAGTAGAGACTGAGACAGAGAATGAGACAGGGCTGAGACTGAGACAGAGTAGAGACTGAGACAGGGCTGAGACTGAGACAGGGCTGAGACTGAGACAGGGCTGAGACTGAGACTGAGACTGAGACTGAGACAGAGAATGAGACAGGGCTGAGACTGAGACAGGGCTGAGACTGAGACAGGGTAGAGACTGAGACAGAGCTGAGACTGAGACAGGTAGAGACTGAGACCGAGTAGAGACTGAGACAGGGCTGAGACTGAGACAGGGCAGAAACTGAGACAGGGTAGAGACTGAGACAGAGCTGAGACTGAGACAGGGTAGAGACTGAGACAGGGCTGAGACTGAGACAGGGCTGAGACTGAGACTGAGACTGAGACTGAGACAGAGAATGAGACAGGGCTGAGACTGAGACAGGGCTGAGACTGAGACAGGGTAGAGACTGAGACAGAGCTGAGACTGAGACAGGGTAGAGACTGAGACCGAGAAGAGACTGAGACAGGGCAGAGACTGAGACAGGGCAGAAACTGAGACAGGGTAGAGACTGAGACAGAGCTGAGACTGAGACAGGGTAGAGACTGAGACCGAGTAGAGACTGAGACAGGGCTGAGACTGAGACAGGGTAGAGACTGAGACAGAGCTGAGACTGAGACAGGGTAGAGACTGAGACCGAGTAGAGACTGAGACAGGGCTGAGACAGAGACATGGCTGAGACTGAGACAGGGCTGAGACTGAGACATGGCTGAGACTGAGACAGGGCTGAGACTGAGACATGGCTGAGACTGAGACAGGGTGAGACTGAGACAGAGACGGAGACGGAGACGGAGACGGAGACGGAGACGGAGACGGAGCTGAGACTGAGACAGGGCTGAGACTGAGACAGGGCTGAGACTGAGACAGGGCAGAGACAGGGCAGGAGACTGAGACAGAGTAGAGACTGAGACAGGGTAGAGACTGAGACAGGGTAGAGACTGAGACAGGGCTGAGACTGAGACAGGGCTGAGACTGAGACAGGGCTGAGACTGAGACAGGGCAGAGACAGGGCAGGAGACTGAGACAGAGTAGAGACTGAGACAGGGTAGAGACTGAGACAGAGCTGAGACTGAGACAGAGCTGAGACTGAGACAGAGCTGAGACTGAGACAGAGCTGAGACTGAGACAGAGCTGAGACTGAGACAGAGCTGAGACTGAGACAGAGTAGAGACGGAGACGGAGACGGAGCTGAGACTGAGACAGGGCTGAGACTGAGACAGGGTAGAGACTGAGACAGGGCAGAGACTGAGACAGGGCTGAGACTGAGACAGGGTAGAGACTGAGACAGGGCTGAGACTGAGACAGGGCTGAGACTGAGACAGGGCTGAGACTGAGACAGGGTAGAGACAGAGTAGAGACTGAAACAGAGACTGAGACAGGGCAGAAACTGAGACAGAGCTGAGACTGAGACAGGGCTGAGACAGGGTAGAGACTGGAGACCGAGTAGAGACTGAGACAGGGCTGAGACTGAGACAGGGCTGAGACTGAGACAGGGCTGAGACTGAGACAGAGACAGAGACGGAGACGGAGACGGAGACGGAGACGGAGACGGAGCTGAGACTGAGACAGGGCTGAGACTGAGACAGAGACGGAGACGGAGACGGAGACGGAGACGGAGACGGAGACGGAGACGGAGACGGAGACGGAGCTGAGACTGAGACAGGGCTGAGACTGAGACATGGCTGAGACTGAGACAGGGCTGAGACTGAGACATGGCTGAGACTGAGACAGGGCTGAGACTGAGACAGGGCTGAGACTGAGACAGAGTAGAGACTGAAACAGAGACTGAGACAGGGCAGAAACTGAGACAGAGTAGAGACTGAGACAGGGCTGAGACAGGGCAGAAACTGAGACAGAGTAGAGACTGAGACAGGGCTGAGACTGAGACAGGGCTGAGACTGAGACAGGGCTGAGACTGAGACTGAGACTGAGACTGAGACAGAGAATGAGACAGGGCTGAGACTGAGACAGAGCAGACTGAGACAGGGCTGAGACTGAGACAGGGCTGAGACTGAGACAGGGCTGAGACTGAGACAGAGACTGAGACTGAGACAGAGAATGAGACAGGGCTGAGACTGAGACAGAGTAGAGACTGAGACAGGGCTGAGACTGAGACAGGGCTGAGACTGAGACAGGGCTGAGACTGAGACTGAGACTGAGACAGAGAATGAGACAGGGCTGAGACTGAGACAGGGCTGAGACTGAGACAGGGTAGAGACTGAGACAGAGCTGAGACTGAGACAGGGTAGAGACTGAGACCGAGTAGAGACTGAGACAGGGCTGAGACTGAGACAGGGCAGAAACTGAGACAGGGTAGAGACTGAGACAGAGCTGAGACTGAGACAGGGTAGAGACTGAGACCGGAGTAGAGACTGAGACAGGGCTGAGACTGAGACAGGGTAGAGACTGAGACAGAGCTGAGACTGAGACAGGGTAGAGACTGAGACCGAGTAGAGACTGAGACAGGGCTGAGACAGAGTAGAGACTGAAACAGAGACTGAGACAGGGCTGAGACTGAGACAGGGCAGAAACTGAGACAGAGCTGAGACTGAGACAGGGTAGAGACTGAGACCGAGTAGAGACTGAGACAGGGCTGAGACTGAGACATGGCTGAGACTGAGACAGGGCTGAGACTGAGACATGGCTGAGACTGAGACAGGGCTGAGACTGAGACAGGGCTGAGACTGAGACATGGCTGAGACTGAGACAGGGTGAGACTGAGACAGAGACGGAGACGGAGACGGAGACGGAGACGGAGACGGAGACGGAGACGGAGCTGAGACTGAGACAGGGCTGAGACTGAGACAGGGCTGAGACTGAGACAGGGCTGAGACTGAGACAGGGCAGAGACAGGGCAGGAGACTGAGACAGAGTAGAGACTGAGACAGGGTAGAGACTGAGACAGGGTAGAGACTGAGACAGGGCTGAGACTGAGACAGGGCTGAGACTGAGACAGGGCTGAGACTGAGACAGGGCTGAGACTGAGACAGAGCTGAGACTGAGGCAGGGATGAGACTGAGACAGAGCTGAGACTGAGACAGAGCTGAGACTGAGACAGAGCTGAGACTGAGACAGAGCTGAGACTGAGACAGAGTAGAGACGGAGACGGAGACGGAGCTGAGACTGAGACAGGGCTGAGACTGAGACAGGGTAGAGACTGAGACAGGGCAGAGACTGAGACAGGGCTGAGACTGAGACAGGGCTGAGACTGAGACAGAGCTGAGACTGAGACAGGGCTGAGACTGAGACAGAGCTGAGACTGAGACAGGGCTGAGACTGAGACAGAGCTGAGACTGAGACAGAGCTGAGACTGAGACAGAGTAGAGACAGGGCTGAGACTGAGACAAGGCTGAGACTGAGACAGGGCAGAGACTGAGACAGAGCTGAGACTGAGACAGAGCTGAGACTGAGACAGAGCTGAGACTGAGACAGGGCAGGGCAGGAGACTGAGGCAGGGCTGAGACTGAGACAGGGATGAGACTGAGACAGAGCTGAGACTGAGACAGAGCTGAGACTGAGACAGAGTAGAGACTGAGACAGGCTGAGACTGAGACAGGCTGAGACTGAGGCAGAGACTGAGAAAGGGCTGAGACTGAGACAGGGCTGAGACTGAGACAGGGTAGAAACTGAGGCAGGGCTGAGACTGAGACAGGGCTGAGACTGAGACGGAGACGGAGACAGAGACAGAGACTGAGACTGAGACAGAGCTGAGACTGAGACAGAGTAGAGACAGGGCTGAGACTGAGACAGAGTAGAGACAGGGCTGAGACTGAGACAGAGCTGAGACTGAGACAGGGTAGAGACTGAGACAGGGCAGAAACTGAGGCAGGGCTGAGACTGAGACAGAGACTGAGACGGGAGACGGAGACTGAGACTGAGACTGAGACTGAGACAGAGCTGAGACTGAGACAGGGTAGAGACTGAGACCGAGTAGAGACTGAGACAGGGCTGAGACTGAGACAGGGCTGAGACTGAGACAGAGACTGAGACAGAGCTGAGACTGAGACAGGGCAGAAACTGAGGCAGGGCTGAGACTGAGACAGAGACAGAGACTGAGACTGAGACAGAGCTGAGACTGAGACAGAGTAGAGACAGGGCTGAGACTGAGACAGAGTAGAGACAGGGCTGAGACTGAGACAGAGTAGAGACAGGGCTGAGACTGAGACAGGGCTGAGACTGAGACAGGGCTGAGACTGAGACAGAGCTGAGACTGAGACAGAGCTGAGACTGAGACAGAGCTGAGACAGGGCTGAGACTGAGACAGAGTAGAGACAGGGCTGAGACTGAGACAGAGTAGAGACTGAGACAGGGATGAGACTGAGACAGGGATGAGACTGAGACAGGGCTGAGACTGAGACAGAGTAGAGACTGAGACAGGGCAGAGACTGAGACAGAGCTGAGACTGAGACAGAGCTGAGACTGAGACATGGCTGAGACTGAGACATGGCTGAGACTGAGACAGAGCTGAGACTGAGACAGAGCTGAGACTGAGACAGAGTAGAGACTGAGACAGAGTAGAGACAGGGCTGAGACTGAGACAGGGCTGAGACTGAGACAGAGCTGAGACTGAGACAGAGTAGAGACTGAGACAGAGTAGAGACAGGGCTGAGACTGAGACAGGGCTGAGACTGAGACAGAGCTGAGACTGAGACAGGGCTGAGACTGAGACAGAGTAGAGACTGAGACAGAGTAGAGACTGAGACAGAGTAGAGACTGAGACAGGGCTGAGACTGAGACAGAGTAGAGACTGAGACAGGGATGAGACTGAGACAGGGATGAGACTGAGACAGGGATGAGACTGAGACAGGGATGAGACTGAGACAGGGATGAGACTGAGACAGGGATGAGACTGAGACAGGGCTGAGACTGAGACAGAGTAGAGACTGAGACAGGGATGAGACTGAGACAGGGATGAGACTGAGACAGGGATGAGACTGAGACAGGGCTGAGACTGAGACAGGGCTGAGACTGAGACAGAGTAGAGACAGGGCTGAGACTGAGACAGAGTAGAGACTGAGACAGGGATGAGACTGAGACAGGGATGAGACTGAGACAGGGATGAGACTGAGACAGAGTAGAGACTGAGACAGGGCTGAGACTGAGACAGAGTAGAGACTGAGACAGGGCAGAGACTGAGACAGGGCAGAGACTGAGACAGGGATGAGACTGAGACAGAGTAGAGACTGAGACAGGGCTGAGACTGAGACAGAGTAGAGACTGAGACAGGGCTGAGACTGAGACAGGGATGAGACTGAGACAGGGCAGAGACTGAAGACGGGCTGAGAATGAGGCAGGGCTGAGACTGAGGCAGGCCTGAAACTGAGGCAGGCCTGAGACTGAGAAATGGCTGAGACTGAGGTAGTGCTGGGACTGAGACAGAGGCAGGGCAGAGACTGAGACAGAGTAGAGACGGAGGCAGGGCTGAGACTGAGGCAGGGCTGAGAATGAGGCAGGGCTGAGACTGAGGCAGGACTGAAACTGAGGCAGGCCTGAGACTGAGAAATGGCTGAGACTGAGGTAGTGCTGGGACTGAGACAGAGGCAGGGCAGAGACTGAGGCAGGGCTAAGACTGAGGCAGGCCTGAGACTGAGAAATGGCTGAGACTGAGGTAGGGCTGGGACTGAGACTGAGTAGAGACAGGGCTGAGACTGAGGCAGGGCTGAGACTGAGACAGGGCTGAGACTGAGACAGAGTAGAGACTGAGACAGAGCTGAGACTGAGACAGGGCTGAGACTGAGACAGAGAAGAGACTGAGACAGAGTAGAGACTGAGACAGGGCTAAGACTGAGACAGAGCTGAGACTGAGACAGAGCTGAGACTGAGACAGAGCTGAGACTGAGACAGGGCTAAGACTGAGACAGAGCTGAGACTGAGACAGAGTAGAGACTGAGACAGAGTAGAGACAGGGCTGAGACTGAGACAGGGCTGAGACTGAGGGAGGGCTGAGACTGAGACAGAGCTGAGACTGAGACAGGGCTGAGACTGAGACAGAGTAGAGACTGAGACAGAGTAGAGACTGAGACTGGGGATGAGACTGAGACAGAGTAGAGACTGAGACAGAGTAGAGACTGAGACAGGGATGAGACTGAGACAGGGCTGAGACTGAGGGAGGGCTGAGACTGAGACAGAGTAGAGACTGAGACTGGGGATGAGACTGAGACAGGGATGAGACTGAGACAGGGCTGAGACTGAGACAGGGCTGAGACTGAGACAGAGCAGAGACTGAGACAGGGCTGAGACTGAGACAGGGCTGAGACTGAGACAGAGTAGAGACTGAGACAGAGTAGAGACTGAGACAGGGATGAGACTGAGACAGGGCTGAGACTGAGACAGAGTAGAGACTGAGACAGAGTAGAGACTGAGACAGGGATGAGACTGAGACAGAGTAGAGACTGAGACAGAGTAGAGACTGAGACAGGGATGAGACTGAGACAGGGCTGAGACTGAGACAGAGTAGAGACTGAGACAGGGCTGAGACTGAGACAGGGCTGAGACTGAGACAGAGTAGAGACTGAGACAGAGTAGAGACTGAGACAGGGATGAGACTGAGACAGGGCTGAGACTGAGACAGAGTAGAGACTGAGACAGAGTAGAGACTGAGACAGGGATGAGACTGAGACAGGGCTGAGACTGAGACAGGGCTGAGACTGAGACAGAGTAGAGACTGAGACAGGGATGAGACTGAGACAGGGATGAGACTGAGACAGGGATGAGACTGAGACAGGGATGAGACTGAGACAGGGCTGAGACCGAGACAGGGCTGAGACTGAGACATGGCTGAGACTGAGACATGGCTGAGACTGAGACAGAGCTGAGACTGAGACAGAGTAGAGACAGGGCTGAGACTGAGACAGGGCTAAGACTGAGACAGAGCTGAGACTGAGACAGAGTAGAGACTGAGACAGAGTAGAGACAGGGCTGAGACTGAGACAGAGTAGAGACTGAGACAGAGCTGAGACTGAGGCAGGGCTGAGACTGAGACAGAGTAGAGACTGAGACAGAGCTGAGACTGAGACAGGGCTGAGACTGAGACAGAGTAGAGACTGAGACAGAGTAGAGACTGAGACAGGGCTGAGACTGAGACAGAGTAGAGACTGAGACAGAGTAGAGACTGAGACAGGGCTAAGACTGAGACAGAGCTGAGACTGAGACAGAGCTGAGACTGAGACAGAGCTGAGACTGAGACAGGGCTAAGACTGAGACAGAGCTGAGACTGAGACAGAGTAGAGACTGAGACAGAGTAGAGACAGGGCTGAGACTGAGACAGGGCTGAGACTGAGGGAGGGCTGAGACTGAGACAGAGCTGAGACTGAGACAGGGCTGAGACTGAGACAGAGTAGAGACTGAGACAGAGTGGAGACTGAGACTGGGGATGAGACTGAGACAGAGTAGAGACTGAGACAGAGTAGAGACTGAGACAGGGATGAGACTGAGACAGGGCTGAGACTGAGGGAGGGCTGAGACTGAGACAGAGTAGAGACTGAGACTGGGGATGAGACTGAGACAGGGATGAGACTGAGACAGGGCTGAGACTGAGACAGGGCTGAGACTGAGACAGAGCAGAGACTGAGACAGGGCTGAGACTGAGACAGGGCTGAGACTGAGACAGAGTAGAGACTGAGACAGAGTAGAGACTGAGACAGGGATGAGACTGAGACAGGGCTGAGACTGAGACAGAGTAGAGACTGAGACAGAGTAGAGACTGAGACAGGGATGAGACTGAGACAGAGTAGAGACTGAGACAGAGTAGAGACTGAGACAGGGATGAGACTGAGACAGGGCTGAGACTGAGACAGAGTAGAGACTGAGACAGGGCTGAGACTGAGACAGGGCTGAGACTGAGACAGAGTAGAGACTGAGACAGAGTAGAGACTGAGACAGGGATGAGACTGAGACAGGGCTGAGACTGAGACAGAGTAGAGACTGAGACAGAGTAGAGACTGAGACAGGGATGAGACTGAGACAGGGCTGAGACTGAGACAGGGCTGAGACTGAGACAGAGTAGAGACTGAGACAGGGATGAGACTGAGACAGGGATGAGACTGAGACAGGGATGAGACTGAGACAGGGATGAGACTGAGACAGGGCTGAGACCGAGACAGGGCTGAGACTGAGACATGGCTGAGACTGAGACATGGCTGAGACTGAGACAGAGCTGAGACTGAGACAGAGTAGAGACAGGGCTGAGACTGAGACAGGGCTGAGACTGAGACAGGGCTGAGACTGAGACAGGGCTGAGACTGAGACAGAGTAGAGACTGAGACAGAGTAGAGACTGAGACAGGGTAGAGACTGAGACAGGGCTGAGACTGAGGTAGGGCTGGGACTGAGACAGAGGCAGGGCTGAGACTGAGACAGGGCTGAGACTGAGACAGAGTAGAGACTGAGACAGGGCTGAGACTGAGACAGAGTAGAGACTGAGACAGGGCTGAGACTGAGACAGGGATGAGACTGAGACAGAGTAGAGACAGGGCTGAGACTGAGACAGAGTAGAGACTGAGACAGAGTAGAGACAGGGCTGAGACTGAGACAGAGTAGAGACCGAGACAGGGCTGAGACTGAGACAGGGCTGAGACTGAGACAGAGTAGAGACTGAGACAGAGTAGAGACAGGGCTGAGACTGAGACAGAGTAGAGACCGAGACAGGGCTGAGACTGAGACAGAGTAGAGACTGAGACAGAGTAGAGACAGGGCTGAGACTGAGACAGAGTAGAGACCGAGACAGGGCTGAGACTGAGACAGGGATGAGACTGAGACAGAGTAGAGACTGAGACAGAGTAGAGACTGAGACAGAGTAGAGACAGGGCTGAGACTGAGACAGAGTAGAGACCGAGACAGGGCTGAGACTGAGACAGAGTAGAGACTGAGACAGAGTAGAGACAGGGCTGAGACTGAGACAGGGATGAGACTGAGACAGAGTAGAGACTGAGACAGGGATGAGACTGAGAAGGGCTGAGACTGAGACAGGGCTGAGACTGAGACAGAGTAGAGACTGAGACAGAGTAGAGACTGAGACCGAGTAGAGACTGAGACAGGGCTGAAACTGAGGCAGGGCTGAGACTGAGACAGAGTAGAGACTGAGACAGGGATGAGACTGAGACAGGGATGAGACTGAGACAGGGATGAGACTGAGACAGAGTAGAGACTGAGACAGAGTAGAGACTGAGACAGAGTAGAGACTGAGACAGAGTAGAGACAGGGCTGAGACTGAGACAGAGTAGAGACTGAGACAGAGTAGAGACTGAGACAGGGCTGAGACTGAGACAGAGTAGAGACTGAGACAGAGTAGAGACTGAGACAGGGCTGAGACTGAGACAGAGTAGAGACAGGGCAGAGACTGAGACAGGGCTGAGACTGAGACAGGGCTGAGACTGAGACAGGGCTGAGACTGAGACAGGGCTGAGACTGAGACAGGGCTGAGACTGAGACAGGGCTGAGACTGAGACAGGGCTGAGACTGAGACAGAGTAGAGACTGAGACAGAGTAGAGACAGGGCTGAGACTGAGACAGGGCTGAGACTGAGACAGAGTAGAGACTGAGACAGAGTAGAGACTGAGACAGGGCTGAGACTGAGACAGGGCTGAGGCTGAGACAGGGCTGAGACTGAGACAGAGCTGAGACTGAGACAGGGATGAGACAGGGCTGAGACTGAGACAGGGCTGAGACTGAGACAGGGCTGAGACTGAGACAGGGCTGAGACTGAGACAGGGATGAGACTGAGACAGGGATGAGACTGAGACAGAGTAGAGACTGAGACAGGGATGAGACTGAGACAGGGATGAGACTGAGACAGGGATGAGACTGAGACAGGGATGAGACGGAGGCAGAGTAGAGACAGGGCTGAGACTGAGACAGGGCTGAGACTGAGGCAGGGCTGAGACTGAGACAGGGATGAGACTGAGACAGGGATGAGACTGAGACAGGGATGAGACTGAGACAGGGATGAGACTGAGACAGAGTAGAGACTGAGACAGGGATGAGACTGAGACAGGGATGAGACTGAGACAGGGATGAGACTGAGACAGGGCTGAGACTGAGACAGGGCTAAGACTGAGACAGAGTAGAGACCGAGACAGGGCTGAGACTGAGACAGGGATGAGACTGAGACAGGGCTGAGACTGAGACAGAGCTGAGACTGAGACAGGGCTGAGACTGAGACAGGGATGAGACTGAGACAGAGTAGAGACAGAGTAGAGACTGAGACAGGGATGAGACTGAGACAGGGCTGAGACTGAGACAGGGATGAGACTGAGACAGGGATGAGACTGAGACAGAGTAGAGACAGAGTAGAGACTGAGACAGGGATGAGACTGAGACAGGGCTGAGACTGAGACAGGGATGAGACTGAGACAGGGATGAGACTGAGACAGAGTAGAGACAGAGTAGAGACTGAGACAGGGCTGAGACGGAGACAGGGCTGAGACTGAGACAGAGTAGAGACCGAGACAGGGCTGAGACTGAGACAGAGTAGAGACAGAGTAGAGACAGAGTAGAGACTGAGACAGGGCTGAGACTGAGACAGGGATGAGACTGAGACAGGGCTGAGACTGAGACAGGGCTGAGACTGAGACAGGGATGAGACTGAGACAGAGTAGAGACTGAGACAGAGTATAGACTGAGACAGAGTAGAGACTGAGACAGAGTAGAGACAGGGCTGAGACTGAGACAGAGTAGAGACCGAGACAGGGCTGAGACTGAGACAGAGTAGAGACTGAGACAGAGTAGAGACAGGGCTGAGACTGAGACAGAGACTGAGACAGGGCTGAGACTGAGACAGGGCTGAGACTGAGACAGAGTAGAGACTGAGACAGAGTAGAGACTGAGACAGGGCTGAGGCTGAGACAGAGTAGAGACTGAGACAGAGTAGAGACTGAGACAGGGCTGAGACTGAGACAGGGCTGAGACTGAGACAGAGTAGAGACTGAGACAGAGTAGAGACTGAGACAGGGCTGAGACTGAGACAGAGTAGAGACTGAGACAGAGTAGAGACTGAGACAGGGCTGAGACTGAGACAGAGTAGAGACAGGGCTGAGACTGAGACAGGGATATGAGACTGAGACAGGGATGAGACTGAGACAGGGATGAGACTGAGACAGGGATGAGACGGAGGCAGAGTAGAGACAGGGCTGAGACTGAGACAGGGCTGAGACTGAGGCAGGGCTGAGACTGAGACAGGGATGAGACTGAGACAGGGATGAGACTGAGACAGAGTAGAGACTGAGACAGAGCTGAGACTGAGACAGGGCTGAGACTGAGACAGGGATGAGACTGAGACAGGGATGAGACTGAGACAGGGCTGAGACTGAGACAGGGATGAGACTGAGACAGAGTAGAGACAGAGTAGAGACTGAGACAGGGCTGAGACGGAGACAGGGCTGAGACTGAGACAGAGTAGAGACCGAGACAGGGCTGAGACTGAGACAGAGTAGAGACAGAGTAGAGACTGAGACAGGGCTGAGACTGAGACAGGGCTGAGACTGAGACAGAGTAGAGACTGAGACAGGGATGAGACTGAGACAGGGATGAGACTGAGACAGGGATGAGACTGAGACAGGGCTGAGACTGAGACAGGGATGAGACTGAGACAGAGTAGAGACCGACACAGGGCTGAGACTGAGACAGGGCTGAGACTGAAGCAGTGCTGAGACTGAGGCAGAGCTGAGACTGTGGCAGGGCTCAGAATGAGGCAGGGCTGAGACTGAGACAGAGCTGAGACTGAGACAGAGTAGAGACTGAGACAGAGTAGAGACTGAGACAGAGTAGAGACAGGGCTGAGACGGAGGCAGGGCTGAGACGGAGGCAGGGCTAAGACTGAGACAGGGCTGAGACTGAGACAGGGCTGAGACTGAGACAGGGCTGAGACTGAGACAGAGCTGAGACTGAGACAGAGTAGAGACAGGGCTGAGACTGAGACAGGGCTGAGACTGAGACAGGGCTGAGACTGAGACAGGGCTGAGACTGAGACAGAGCTGAGACTGAGACAGAGTAGAGACAGGGCTGAGACTGAGACAGGGCTGAGACTGAGACAGGGCAGAGACTGAGACAGAGAATGAGACAGGGCAGAGACAGAGACAGGGCTGAGACTGAGACAGGGCAGAGACTGAGACAGGGCTGAGACTGAGACAGAGCTGAGACTGAGACAGAGTAGAGACAGGGCTGAGACTGAGACAGGGCTGAGACTGAGACAGGGCAGAGACTGAGACAGGGCAGAGACTGAGACAGAGAATGAGACAGGGCAGAGACAGAGACAGGGTAGAGACTGAGACAGAGTAGAGACAGGGCAGAGACTGAGACAGGGCTGAGACTGAGACAGGGCAGAGACTGAGACAGGGCTGAGACTGAGACAGGGCTGAGACTGAGACAGGGCAGGAGACTGAGACAGAGTAGAGACAGGGCAGAGACTGAGACAGGGCTGAGACTGAGACAGGGCTGAGACTGAGACAGGGCTGAGACTGAGGAGGGCTGAGACTGAGACAGGGCTGAGACTGAGACAGGGCTGAGACTGAGACAGGGCTGAGACTGAGACAGAGTAGAGACTGAGACAGGGCAGAGACTGAGACAGAGCTGAGACTGAGACAGGGCTGAGACTGAGACAGAGTAGAGACTGAGACAGGGCTGAGACTGAGACAGAGTAGAGACAGGGCAGAGACTGAGACAGGGCTGAGACTGAGACAGGGCTGAGACTGAGACAGGGCTGAGACTGAGACAGGGCTGAGACTGAGACAGGGCTGAGACTGAGACAGGGCTGAGACTGAGACAGAGTAGAGACTGAGACAGAGTAGAGACTGAGACAGGGCTGAGACTGAGACAGGGTAGAGACAGGGCAGAGACGGAGGCAGGGCTGAGACTGAGACAGAGTAGAGACAGGGCTGAGACTGAGACAGAGTAGAGACAGGGCTGAGACTGAGACAGGGCTGAGACTGAGGCAGGGATGAGACTGAGACAGGGCTGAGACTGAGACAGGGCTGAGACTGAGGCAGGACTGAGACTGAGACAGAGTAGAGACTGAGACAGGGCTGAGACTGAGACAGGGTAGAGACAGGGCAGAGACGGAGGCAGGGCTGAGACTGAGACAGAGTAGAGACAGGGCTGAGACTGAGACAGAGTAGAGACAGGGCTGAGACTGAGACAGGGCTGAGACTGAGGCAGGGATGAGACTGAGACAGGGCTGAGACTGAGACAGAGTAGAGACTGAGACAGAGTAGAGACTGAGACAGGGCTGAGACTGAGACAGAGCTGAGACCGAGACAGGGCAGAGACTGAGGCAGGGATGAGACTGAGACAGGGTAGAGACAGGGCAGAGACGGAGGAAGAGTAGAGACTGAGACAGAGCTGAGACTGAGACAGGGCTGAGACTGAGACAGAGCTGAGACTGAGGCAGGACTGAGACTGAGACAGGGTAGAGACAGGGCAGAGACGGAGGCAGGGCTGAGACTGAGACAGAGTAGAGACAGGGCTGAGACTGAGGCAGGACTGAGACTGAGACAGGGTAGAGACAGGGCAGAGACGGAGGCAGAGTAGAGACAGGGCTGAGACTGAGACAGAGCTGAGACTGAGACAGGGCTGAGACTGAGGCAGGGATGAGACTGAGACAGGGCTGAGACTGAGACAGAGTAGAGACTGAGACAGGGCTGAGACTGAGACAGGGCTGAGGCTGAGACAGGGCTGAGACTGAGACAGGGCTGAGACTGAGACAGAGTAGAGACTGAGGCAGGACTGAGACTGAGACAGGGTAGAGACAGGGCAGAGACGGAGGCAGGGCTGAGACTGAGACAGAGTAGAGACTGAGGCAGGACTGAGACTGAGACAGGGTAGAGACAGGGCAGAGACGGAGGCAGGGCTGAGACTGAGACAGAGCTGAGACTGAGGCAGGACTGAGACTGAGACAGGGTAGAGACAGGGCAGAGACGGAGGCAGGGCTGAGACTGAGACAGAGTAGAGACAGGGCTGAGACTGAGACAGAGTAGAGACAGGGCTGAGACTGAGACAGAGTAGAGACAGGGCTGAGACTGAGACAGGGCTGAGACTGAGACAGGGCTGAGACTGAGACAGGGCTGAGACTGAGACAGAGTAGAGACAGGGCTGAGACTGAGACAGGGTAGAGACTGAGACAGAGACTGAGACAGGGCTGAGACTGAGACAGGGCTGAGACTGAGACAGGGCTGAGACTGAGACAGGGCTGAGACTGAGACAGGGCTGAGACTGAGACAGGGCTGAGACTGAGACAGAGTAGAGACAGGGCTGAGACTGAGACAGGGCTGAGACTGAGACAGAGTAGAGACAGGGCTGAGACTGAGACAGAGTAGAGACAGGGCTGAGACTGAGACAGAGTAGAGACAGGGCAGAGACGGAGGCAGGTCTGAGACTGAGACAGAGTAGAGACAGGGCAGAGACGGAGGCAGGGCTGAGACTGAGACAGAGTAGAGGCAGGGCTGAGACTGAGACAGGGCTGAGACTGAGACAGGGCTGAGACTGAGACAGGGCTGAGACTGAGACAGGGCTGAGACTGAGACAGAGCTGAGACTGAGACAGAGTAGAGACAGGGCAGAGACGGAGGCAGGGCTGAGACTGAGACAGAGTAGAGACAGGGCTGAGACTGAGACAGAGTAGAGACAGGGCTGAGACTGAGACAGAGTAGAGACAGGGCAGAGACGGAGGCAGGTCTGAGACTGAGACAGAGTAGAGACAGGGCAGAGACGGACGCAGGGCTGAGACTGAGACAGAGTAGAGACAGGGCAGAGACTGAGACAGGGTAGAGACTGAGACAGGGCAGAGACTGAGACAGAGTAGAGACAGGGCAGAGACTGAGACAGGGTAGAGACTGAGACAGGGCAGAGACTGAGACAGAGAATGAGACAGGGCAGAGACAGAGACAGGGTAGAGACTGAGACAGGGCTGAGACTGAGACAGAGTAGAGACAGGGCAGAGACGGAGGCAGGGCTGAGACTGAGACAGAGTAGAGACAGGGCAGAGACTGAGACAGGGTAGAGACTGAGACAGGGCAGAGACTGAGACAGAGAATGAGACAGGGCAGAGACAGAGACAGGGTAGAGACTGAGACAGGGCTGAGACTGAGACAGGGCTGAGACTGAGACAGGGATGAGACTGAGACAGAGAATGAGACAGGGCTGAGACTCAGACAGGGCAGAGACTGAGACAGGGCAGAGACTGAGACAGAGAATGAGACAGGGCAGAGACTGAGACAGGGCAGAGACTGAGACAGAGAATGAGACAGGGCTGAGACTCAGACAGGGCAGAGACTGAGACAGGGCAGAGACTGAGACAGGGCAGAGACTGAGACAGGGATGAGACTGAGACAGGGCTGAGACTCAGACAGGGCTGAGACTGAGACAGGGCAGAGACTGAGACAGAGTAGAGACTGAGACAGGGCTGAGACTGAGACAGGGATGAGACTGAGGGAGGGCTGAGACTGAGGCAGGGATGAGACTGAGGGAGGGCTGAGACTGAGACAGAGAATGAGACTGAGGGAGGGCTGAGACTGAGACAGGGATGAGACTGAGGGAGGGCTGAGACCTGAGGCAGGGATGAGACTGAGGGAGGGCTGAGGCTGAGGCAGGGATGAGACTGAGGGAGGGCTGAGACTGAGACAGGGATGAGACTGAGGGAGGGCTGAGACTGAGACAGGGATGAGACTGAGGGAGGGCTGAGACTGAGACAGGGATGAGACTGAGGGAGGGCTGAGACTGAGACAGGGATGAGACTGAGGGAGGGCTGAGACCTGAGGCAGGGATGAGACTGAGGGAGGGCTGAGGCTGAGACAGAGAATGAGACTGAGGGAGGGCTGAGGCTGAGACAGAGAATGAGACAGGGCAGAGACTGAGACAGAGTAGAGACTGAGACAGGGCTGAGACTGAGACAGGGATGAGACTGAGGGAGGGCTGAGACTGAGACAGAGTAGAGACTGAGACAGGGCTGAGACTGAGACAGAGTAGAGACTGAGACAGGGCTGAGACTGAGACTGAGACAGAGAATGAGACAGGGCAGAGACTGAGACAGAGTAGAGACTGAGACAGGGCTGAGACTGAGACAGAGACTGAGACAGGGCTGAGACTGAGACAGGGCTGAGACTGAGACAGAGCTGAGACTGAGACAGGGCTGAGACTGAGACAGGGCTGAGACTGAGACAGGGCTGAGACTGAGACAGAGTAGAGACTGAGACAGGGCTGAGACTGAGACAGAGCTGAGACTGAGACAGGGCTGAGACTGAGACAGGGCTGAGACTGAGACAGGGCTGAGACTGAGACAGAGCTGAGACTGAGACAGAGTAGAGACTGAGACAGAGCTGAGACTGAGACAGAGTAGAGACTGAGACAGGGCTGAGACTGAGACAGGGCTGAGGCTGAGACAGGGCTGAGACTGAGACAGAGCTGAGACTGAGACAGAGTAGAGACTGAGACAGGGCTGAGACTGAGACAGGGCTGAGACTGAGACAGAGCTGAGACTGAGACCGGGTAGAGACTGAGACAGGGCTGAGACTGAGACAGAGTAGAGACTGAGACAGGGCTGAGACTGAGACAGAGCTGAGACTGAGACAGGGCTGAGACTGAGACAGGGCTGAGACTGAGACAGGGCTGAGGCTGAGACAGGGCTGAGACTGAGACAGAGCTGAGACTGAGACAGAGTAGAGACTGAGACAGGGATGAGACTGAGACAGGGCTGAGACTGAGACAGAGCTGAGACTGAGACAGAGCAGAGACTGAGACAGGGCTGAGACTGAGACAGGGCTGAGACTGAGACAGGGCTGAGACTGAGACAGAGCTGAGACTGAGACAGAGCAGAGACTGAGACAGGGCTGAGACTGAGACAGGGCTGAGACTGAGACAGGGCTGAGACTGAGACAGGACTGAGACTGAGACAGGGATGAGACTGAGACAGAGCTGAGACTGAGACAGAGCTGAGACTGAGACAGGGCTGAGACTGAGACAGGGCTGAGACTGAGACAGAGTAGAGACTGAGACAGAGTAGAGACTGAGACAGAGCTGAGACTGAGACAGGGCTGAGACTGAGACAGAGCTGAGACTGAGACAGGGCTGAGACTGAGACAGAGTAGAGACTGAGACAGAGCTGAGACTGAGACAGGGCTGAGACTGAGACAGAGTAGAGACTGAGACAGGGCTGAGACTGAGACAGAGTAGAGACTGAGACAGGGCTGAGACTGAGACAGGGCTGAGACTGAGACAGAGCTGAGACTGAGACAGAGTAGAGACTGAGACAGAGTAGAGACTGAGACAGGGCTGAGACTGAGACAGGGCTGAGGCTGAGACAGGGCTGAGACTGAGACAGAGCTGAGACTGAGACAGAGTAGAGACTGAGACAGAGTAGAGACTGAGACAGAGTAGAGACTGAAACAGGCCTGAGACTGAGACAGAGTAGAGACTGAGACAGGGCTGAGACTGAGACAGAGTAGAGACTGAGACAGGGCTGTGACTGAGACAGGGCTGAGACTGAGACAGAGTAGAGACTGAGACAGGGCTGTGACTGAGACAGGGCTGAGACTGAGACAGAGTAGAGACTGAGACAGGGCTGTGACTGAGACAGGGCTGAGGCTGAGACAGAGACTGAGACTGAGACAGAGTAGAGACTGAGACAGAGCTGAGACTGAGACAGGGCTGAGGCTGAGACAGGGCTGAGACTGAGACAGAGCTGAGACTGAGACAGAGTAGAGACTGAGACAGAGCTGAGACTGAGACAGAGTAGAGACTGAGACAGGGCTGAGACTGAGACAGAGTAGAGACTGAGACAGGGCTGAGACTGAGACAGGGCTGAGGCTGAGACAGAGTAGAGACAGGGCTGAGACTGAGACAGGGCTGAGACTGAGACAGGGCTGAGACTGAGACAGAGTAGAGACTGAGACAGAGTAGAGACAGGGCTAAGACTGAGACAGAGCTGAGACTGAGACAGAGCTGAGACTGAGACAGGGCTGAGACTGAGACAGGGATGAGACTGAGACAGAGTAGAGACTGAGACAGGGCTGTGACTGAGACAGGGCTGAGACTGAGACAGAGTAGAGACTGAGACAGGGCTGAGACGGAGACAGGGCTGAGGCTGAGACAGGGCTGAGACTGAGACAGAGTAGAGACTGAGAGGGGGCTGAGACAGGGCTGTGTGGGCTGAGAGGGGGCTGAGACAGGGCTGTGTGGGCTGAGAGGGGGCTGTGACAGGGCTGTGTGGACTGAGAGGGGGGCTGAGACAGGGCTGTGTGGGCTGAGAGGGGGCTGTGACAGGGCTGTGTGGGCTGAGAGGGGGCTGAGACAGGGCTGTGTGGGCTGAGAGGGGGCTGAGACAGGGCTGTGTGGGCTGAGAGGGGGCTGTCTGAGAGGCAACCCTTATACTGCTGGTTAGACACTGTTCTGTTACCCTCTCTGTCTCTATAGGCAACCCTTATACTGCTGGTTAGACACTGTTCTGTTACCCTCTCTGTCTCTATAGGTAACCCTTATACTGCTGGTTAGACACTGTTCTGTTACCCTCTCTGTCTCTATAGGCAACCCTTATACTGCTGGTTAGACACTGTTCTGTTACCCTCTCTGTCTCTATAGGCAACCCTTATACTGCTGGTTAGATACTGTTCTGTTACCCTCTCTGTCTCTATAGGCAACCCTTATACTGCTGGTTAGACACTGTTCTGTTACCCTCTCTGTCTCTATAGGTAACCCTTATACTGCTGGTTAGACACTGTTCTGTTACCCTCTCTGTCTCTATAGGTAACCCTTATACTGCTGCTTAGATACTGTTCTGTTACCCTCTCTGTCTCTATAGGCAACCCTTATACTGCTGCTTAGATACTGTTCTGTTACCCTCTCTGTCTCTATAGGCAACCCTTATACTGCTGCTTAGACACTGTTCTGTTACCCTCTCTGTCTCTATAGACAACCCTTATACTGCTGGTTAGATACTGTTCTGTTACCCTCTCTGTCTCTATAAACAACCCTTATACTGCTGGTTAGATACTGTTCTGTTACCCTCTCTGTCTCTATAGGCAACCCTTATACTGCTGGTTAGATACTGTTCTGTTACCCTCTCTGTCTCTATAGGCAACCCTTATACTGCAGCTTAGATACTGTTCTGTTACCCTCTCTGTCTCTATAGGCAACCCTTATACTGCTGCTTAGATACTGTTCTGTTACCCTCTCTGTCTCTATAGGCAACCCTTATACTGCTGGTTAGACACTGTTCTGTTACCCTCTCTGTCTCTATAGGTAACCCTTATACTGCTGCTTAGATACTGTTCTGTTACCCTCTCTGTCTCTATAGGCAACCCTTATACTGCTGGTTAGACACTGTTCTGTTACCCTCTCTGTCTCTATAGGCAACCCTTATACTGCTGGTTAGACACTGTTCTGTTACCCTCTCTGTCTCTATAGGTAACCCTTATACTGCTGGTTAGACACTGTTCTGTTACCCTCTCTGTCTCTATAGGTAACCCTTATACTGCTGCTTAGACACTGTTCTGTTACCCTCTCTGTCTCTATAGGCAACCCTTATACTGCTGCTTAGATACTGTTCTGTTACCCTCTCTGTCTCTATAGACAACCCTTATACTGCTGGTTAGATACTGTTCTGTTACCCTCTCTGTCTCTATAGGCAACCCTTATACTGCTGGTTAGATACTGTTCTGTTACCCTCTGGCTAGCCTCTCTCTCTGTTCGTCTCTCATCTCTCTCTGTTAGCCTCGCTCTCTCTGTTAGCCTCGCTCTTTGTTAGCCTCGCTCTCTCTGTTAGCCTTGCTCTCTCTGTTAGCCTCTCTGTTAGCCTCGCTCTCTCTGTTAGCCTTGCACTCTCTGTTAGCCTTGCACTCTCTGTTAGCCTCTCTCTCTCTGTTAGCCTCTCTCACTCTGTTAGCCTCTCTCACTCTGTTAGCCTCTGTTTGCCTTGCTCTCTCTGTTAGCCTTTCTGTTAGCATCTGTTAGCCTCACTCTCTCTTTTAACCTTGTTCTCTCTGTTAGCCTCTCTGTTAGCCTCTCTCTCTCTGTTAGCCTGTAAAGTCACTGTAAAGTCCATGGAGAATAAGAGCACCTCCTCCCAGCTACCCACTGCACTGAGGCTAGGAAACACTGTCACCACCGATAAATCCACGATAATTGAAAATTTCAATAAGCATTTTTCTACAGCTGGCCATTATTTCCACCTGGCTACCCCTACCCCGGTCAACAGCCCTGCACCCTCCACAGCAACCCCCCATTTCTCCTTCACCCAAATCCAGATAGCCAATGTTCTGAAAGAGTTGCAAAATCTAGACCCCTACAAATCAGCCGGGCTAGACAATCTGGACCCTCTCTTTCTAAAATTATCTGCCGCAATTGTTGCAACCCCTATTACCAGCCTGTTCAACCTCTCTTTTGTATCGTCTGAGATCCCCAAAGATTGGAACGCTGCCGCGGTCATCCCCCTCTTCAAAGGGGAGACACTCTAGACCCAAACTGCTACAGACCTATATCTATCCTACCCTGCCATTCAAAGGTCTTCGAAGGCCAATTTAACAAACAGATCACCAACCATTTAGAATCACAACGTACTTTCTCCGCTATGCAAATTGGTTTCCAAGCTGGTCATGGGTGCACCTCAGCCACACTGAAGGTCCTAAACGATATCATAACCGCCATCAATTAGAGACAATACTGTGCAGCTGTATTCATCGACCTGGCCAAGGCTTTTGACTCTGCCAAGGCTTTTTGACTCTGGCAGAATCAACAGCCTTGGTTTCTCAAATGACTGCCTCGCCTGGTTCACCAACTACTTCTCTGATAGAGTTCAGTGTGTCAAATCGGAGGGTCTGCTGTCCGGACCTCTGGCAGTCTCTATGGGGGTGCCACAGGGTTCAATTCTTGGACCGACTCTCTTCTCTGTATACATCAATGATGTCGCACTTGCTGCTGGTGAGTCTCTGATCCACCTCTACGCAGACGACACCATTTTGTATACTTCTGGCCCTTCTTTGGACACTGTGATAACAACCCTCCAGGCAAGCTTCAATGCCATACAACTCTCCTTCCGTGGCCTCCAATTGCTCTTAAATACAAGTAAAACTAAATACATGCTCTTCAACCGATCGCTACCTGCACCTGGTTCACCAACTACAGCCTCTCTATTAGCCTTAATCTCTCTATTTCTGTATTTTGAAAGTTACAGTGGAGAGAAAAAGTATGTGAACCCTTTGTAATTACCTGGATTTCTGCATAAATTGGTCATCAAATTTGATCTGATCTTCATCTGGAGTCACAAAAATAGACTAACATAGTCTGCTTAAAATAATAACACACAAATTATTGTATTTTTCTTGTCTATATTGAATACATAATTTAACCATTTACAGTGTAGGTTGGAAAAAGTATGTGAACCCCGAGGCCAAAAGTGAATTGGAGTCAGGAGTCAACTAACCTGAAGTCAATGAGACGAGATTGGAGACGTTGGTTAGAGCTGCCCTGCCCTACAAAAAACATCACAAAGTTTGAGCTTGCTATTCACAAGACGCATTTCCTGATGTGAACCTTACCTCGAACAAAAGAGATCTCAGAAGACCTAAGATGAAGAATTGTTGACTTGCATAGAGCTGGAAAGGGTTACAAAGTATCTCTAAAGCCTTGATGTTCATCAGTCCACGGTAAGACAAGATGTCTATAAATGGAGAAAGTTCAGCACTGTTGCTACTCTCCCTAGGAGTGGCCGTCCTGCAAAGATGACTGCAAGAGCACAGCACAGAAAGCTCAATGAAGAATCCTAGAGTGTAAAGACTTGATGACATCTCTGTTGACGAGTCTACGATACGTAAAACATTAAACAAGGTGTTCATGGGAGGACGCCACGGAAGAAGCCACTGCTGTCCAAAAAAAACATTGCTACCCGTCTGAAGTTTGCAAAAGTGGATGTTTCACAGCGCTACCGGCAAAATATTCTGTGGACAGGAGGAACTACAGATGAGTCGTTTGGAAGGATGACACTATGTGTGGAGAGAAGAAGGCACAAACATCAAAACCTCATCCCAGCTGCAAGGTGGAGGGAGCATCATGGTTTGGGGCTGCTTTGCTGCCTCAGGGCCTGGACAGCTTGCTATCATCGACGGAAAAATCAATTCCCAGGTTTATCAAGACATTTTCCAGGAGAATGTAAGGCTGTCTGTCCGCCAATTGAAGCCCAGCAGAAGTTGGGTGGTGCAACAGGAAACGAATAAGAAAATATATACTGAACAAAAATATAAATGCCACTTGCAAAAATGTCAAATATAAGGAAATATAAGTTAATCAGTCAATTGAAATGAATTCATTAGGCTCTAATCTATGGATTTCACATAGCTGGGCAGGGAGAGGCCTTGGGAGGCAGGCCTGGCCAATCAGAATGAGTTTTTCACCACAAACAGGCTTTACTACAGACAGAAATATTCTTCAGCTGTATCCAACCTAGGCCATATGCCTGGGATTGAAATCAACACAGGTAGGCATAGTGGTATTGTTTTCAAATATATATTTCTGGCACAGGCAGTTAAACTTACCAATGCTAAATTAACATGTTTTAATTGTACATGTCAAAATTCCAGATATAACAACGCAGTCTATTTTCTGGCAAATCATCGGTTCATTGTTTTATAAACATCCAACTTTGATTCTTCTACATAAACATTATTGTCTGTTGAAATGGGTCCTGGAGTTTCCCAGCCGTAGCCTGCCTGGGTCCTGGAGTTTCCCAGCCGTAGCCTGCCTGGGTCCTGGAGTTTCCCAGCCGTAGCCTGCCTGGGTCCTGGAGTTTCACAGCCGTAGCCTGCCTGGGTCCTGGAGTTTCCCAGCCGTAGCCTGCCTGGGCCCTGGAGTTTCCCAGGAGTAGCCTGCCTGGGTCCTGGAGTTTCACAGCCGTAGCCTGCCTGGGTCCTGGAGTTTCACAGCCGTAGCCTGCCTGGGTCCTGGAGTTTCACAGCCGTAGCCTGGCTGGGTCCTGGAGTTTCCCAGCCGTAGCCTGGCTGGGTCCTGGAGTTTCCCAGCCGTAGCCTGCCTGGGTCCTGGAGTTTCCCAGCCGTAGCCTGCCTGGGTCCTGGAGTTTCCCAGCCGTAGCCTGGCTGGGTCCTGGAGTTTCCCAGCCGTAGCCTGCCTGGGCCCTGGAGTTTCCCAGGAGTAGCCTGCCTGGGTCCTGGAGTTTCACAGCCGTAGCCTGCCTGGGTCCTGGAGTTTCACAGCCGTAGCCTGCCTGGGTCCTGGAGTTTCACAGCCGTAGCCTGGCTGGGTCCTGGAGTTTCCCAGCCGTAGCCTGCCTGGGTCCTGGAGTTTCCCAGCCGTAGCCTGCCTGGGTCCTGGAGTTTCCCAGTGCATCTTTAGTCTACTTAACATCAGTAGTGGTTCATCTTTAGTCTACTTAACATCAATAGGGGTTCATCTATAGACTACTTAACATCAGTAGTGGTTCATCTTTAGTCTACTTAACATCAGTAGCGGTGCATCTATAGACTACTTAACATCAGTAGTGGTTCATCTTTAGTCTACTTAACATCAGTAGCAGTGCATCTTTAGTCTACTTAGTGATATATAGGCCTAAGCCCTTGACATCATGATATATAGGCCTAAGGCCTTGACATCGTGATATATAGGCCTAAGGCCTTGACATCGTGATATATAGGCCTAAGCCCTTGACATCGTGATATATAGGCCTAAGCCCTTGACATCGTGATATATAGGCCTAAGCCCTTGACATCGTGATATATAGGCCTAAGGCCTTCACATCGTGATATATAGGCCTAAGGCCTTGACATTGTGATATATAGGCCTAAGCCCTTGACATCGTGATATATAGGCCTAAGCCCTTGACATCGTGATATATAGGCCTAAGGCCTTGACATTGTGATATATAGGCCTAAAGCCTTGACATTGTGATATATAGGCCTAAGGCCTTGACATTGTGATATATAGGCCTAAGCCCTTGACATTGTGATATATAGGCCTAAGCCCTTGACATTGTGATATCTCCCTAAGGCCTTGACATCGTGATATATAGGCCTAAGGCCTTGACATAGTGATATATAGGCCTAAGGCCTTGACATAATGATATATAGGCCTAAGGCCTTGACATCGTGATATATATGCCTAAGTCCTTGGGGCGGCAGGGTAGCCTAGTGGTTAGAGCGTTGGACTAGTAACCGAAAGGTTGCAAGCTCAAATCCCCAAGCTGACAAGGTAGAAAATCTGTCGTTCTGACCCTGAACAGGCAGTTAACCCACTGTTCCTAGGCCGTCATTGAAAATAAGAATTTGTTCTTAACTGGCTTGCCTAGTAAATAAAGGTAAAATTAAATCTTGATATATAGCATTATGGCCTTGACATCGTGATATATAGAACATGACATTGTGATATATAGACCTTGACATCGTGATATATAGACCTTGGCATCGTGATATATAGAACTTGACATTGTGATATGTAGGCCTTGACATCGTGATATATAGACCTTGGCATCGTGATATATAGAACTTGACATCGTGATATATAGAACATGACATTGTGATATATAGACCTTGACATCGTGATATATAGACCTTGGCATCGTGATATATAGAACTTGACATCGTGATATGTAGGCCTTGACATCGTGATATATAGACCTTGGCATCGTGATATATAGAACTTGACATCGTGATATATAGAACTTGACATCGTGATATATATAAGCCTAAGGCCGAGACAAGAAGAAGACAGTAGCTGAATAAATTCAAAACACCTTTGTTTCATCACAAAAGAGCAACGTCTGTCCGATGCACAAAACATATCACATGTAACATTACCCACAGCAGTGTCAAGCAAAATAATGTTTCAGACATTTTCAGACCACTAAACAACTATTGATTTTGAACCACTGAAAGTTATCGCTTGTCCCAAAGACAACAGGAGCTCCACTATTCAAGTATCGTTTCAACTTTCAACTTCATCAAATCACCTCTGCTTAGTCGAATACAGAGACATCTAAAAGGTTCCAAAAAGGATTTAGTCCAATCAACGTAAGCTAAATGTCATGTGACTGTTTGTGACATGTGACTGTTCATGTGTGTGTGTGTGTGTGTGTGTGTGTGTGTGTGTGTGTGTGTGTGTGTGTGTGTGTGTGTGTGTGTGTGTGTGTGTGTGTGTGTGTGTGTGTGTGTGTGTGTGTGTGTTTGTGTGTGTGTGTGTGTGTGTGCGCTTGTAAGTAGAAAAACATATCGACTCAGCCTACTTGTAGAGAAACTCCAATGACATTCTCCTCTCTTTCATATTTACGAAACAGTCTATAAATCCTATTAAGAATATGACTCTTTTTTCAATATTCGCCTGAAATAAAAACTGGCTGTAGCTCAGGACCTAAAGCAAGGATATGCATATTCTTGATACCATTTGTTGAAATGTGAAATGAATGTAGGACAATATAACACATTAGATCTGGTTAATTTTTTATTTTCTGTACCATCATCTTTGAAATGCAAGAGAAAGGCCATCATGTATTAATCCAACCCAGGTGCAGTTTAGATGTTGGCCACTGGATGCAGCAGTGTATGCTCAAAGTTTTAGACTGATCCAATGAACCATTACATGTCTGTTCAAAATGTTGTGTCAAGACTGCCCAAATGTGCCTAATTGGTTTATTAATAGCTTTTCAAGTTCATAACTGTGCAACTCTCCTCAAACAACAGCATGGTATTATTTCACTGTAACAACTACTGTAAATTGAACAGTGCGGTTAGATTAACAAGAATTGATGCTTTCTGCCAATATCAGATATGTCTATGTTCTGGGAAATGTTCTTGTTACTTACAACCTCATGCTAATCACATTAGCCTCCGTTAGCTCAACTGTCCCGAGGGGGACCCACCGATCTTGTAGAGGATAACTCTGTCATACAGTACACACTTTTATGTGTTGTTGTCCTAGGCTACTTGGCTAAAATGCTTGCTAGCTAACCTAACTTCCATTCATGGGCAACGTTAGCTAGTTAACATTAGCCTTCGACATCTCGCTACATATTGAACTTCCATCCTCTCAGGCACATTGTATGAATTTATGGTCGGATCAGAATCACCATTATAATCATTGTCCAGTACGGAGAATTTAGTAAAACCACAAGTCCAAATCCCTGTCTTCATCCATGACTAATATAGAAAAGGAACCATTTTAGCTTGCTAGCTAGTCACCGGAGGACAACACAAAGAGATGCAAGAATTCAGTTGTATCAGTTTGTTCTGTCAATGATGTTTTGCTTCTGATGTGATGTGATTGGTGTGAAGCCAAATCCAAACTGGCTTCCCATAACAGTTTATGTTGGTGCTCCGGGACCATTCACAGTTGAGCTCACTAGTTTAGCTCAATGCTGATTGGCTATTATTTTATACTTTTTTTATCAAGGGAGGCCAAATGCTCGTTGGCTTCCCTTGCATTCAATGCTACGGGAGGCAACAATATCATACTCTTTTTGACCAGACAGCATCAGATAGATGGAATACACATACTGAGACAGAGGGGCACTGTTTCACTCGCTCAGATGCATTTTCTTGGTCATTTCTTGACATTTCTTGGTCATTTGTTTGGAAGACTGGTTGCCTTTTTATCCATGAATCCAATGCTTAGCAAAGGGAAGATCCTAACAATCCCTCTAGTTATTTTTCTACAAACGACCCACGCAGAGAACTATTCAGTTTAATGACTGTCCAATAACATCAGCAGTTGGAAAAGTACCCCTACCACTCCATCACAACTCTGACATCACAGTGTAAAACATGTTACTCTCAACAGGATGCAACAGGCATCTCTACATGATCTGAAGACAACTATGAAGTCCCTACCCACATATTCTAAAAAGACCCAAAGTCCTTTCATTCTCAACTCACTGTGTGATAGTATCACATGTTAGCAGCCTCTTGACAGCGGAGAGAAAAATGGTGCGCTTTTAAACCAATTTTGCTGCAATTCTACACATTTTGCCATGGGGAGGAGAGGAACATGTGCTTGTTTACAACTCATTTCCTGAAATTCTACACATTTTGTTACAGGGTGGAGAGAAATGTTCTAAACCACTTTAAAAAACGTTAGCTGACACAGGCTAATTAAATGACTATTAGTGACTGACATAACAAGAAGAACTGCTGATGCACCACATTTAGGAAATTCAGCTTGTGTATTCTACTATTCTAAGAGCAACAGGTAATTGAGACCCTGACTTGGCCTTCAAAAGGTGGGATGCTAGTTCTAATAACAACAGGTGGGATGCTAGTTCTAATAACAACAGGTGGGATGCTAGTTCTAATAACAACAGGTAATTGAGACCCCGACTGGGCCTTCAAAAGGTGGGATGCTAGTTGCCCAGTCCTGATCTACTGTAAACTCTGTAACACTATGCAACATAACCACTTTCAAACTGTTTTTCCAACAAAGGTGGATGAATTGGGCTTCATGACTTCGGCTGAGGCTACACAGCAGCCAGCCAAGGCTACCATAAACACTGCCAGTCCCAGTCACATACACTCAGTCACTACGGCTGAACGGCGGGGCTGAAAGGACAGTAACTCAGCCCAGCATTAAGTGAGTCTGTGACAGAAATATGAATGTGATATTCCCTGTGGTATTTTTAACCATAGTATTGAATTCATCTAAAACACTTAAGGAAGCTTCCCTGGTCTGCTGCTGTTACTGCTCAGAGGGCTGTCTCTCTCTCTAACTCTCCTGAGAGACTTCTCATGCAACTAGAATCCTCACCACGGCAGTGTGGCCATCGCATGAGAGGAGAGCTCATAAAAACCTAATGAAGTTACAGAGAACTCCATAAAAAAAATCTCATCAGGCCTTCTGATACCTCAGAAATTAAAGTCTGGGCCCTCCTGAGGATTGGTGTAATAGAAGTGATGAGTAGCATGTCTGTAAAAGCTACAGGATCCAGCCGTGTCATCCAGAATGCTGAGACAATGAAGCCTGTTCTGTTAAGTGATGTAATTATCAGAACCAGCAGGTCACATGACTAAGCGAGCTGACGGAGGCTTTACTTCTGAATCAAACCTGAAAAAATCACAGCTGCGTTTCCAAAGCATCCTCAACAGGAGAAAACTGCTTCCACCTCTGTATTTACTTGAATATAAATATCTACACTGAACAAAAATATAAACACAACATGCAACAATTTCAAAGATTTTATTGAGTTACAGTTCAGAGGAAATCAGTGAATTGAAATAAATAAATGAGGCTCTAATCTATGGATTTCACATGACTGGGAATACAGATATGCACCTGTTAGTCCTAGATGCTTTTTCTTTAAGGCAGGAGAGTGTGGATCAGAAAACGAGTCCGTATCTGGGATAACCACCGTTTGCTTCATGCAGCTGGACACATTGTTGATTATTGCTTGTGGAATGTTTTCCCACCCCTCTTCAATGGACAACTTGCTGGATATTGGTGGGAAGCCCACTCCTCTTCAACGGCCAACTTGATGGATATTGGTGGGAAGCCCACTCCTCTTCAACGGCCAACTTGCTGGATATTGGTGGGAAGCCCACTCCTCTTCAACGGCCAACTTGCTGGATATTGGTGGGAAGCACACTCCTCTTCAACGGCCAACTTGCTGGATATTGGTGGGAAGCCCACTCCTCTTCAACGGCCAACTTGCTGGATATTGGTGGGAAGCACACTCCTCTTCAACGGCCAACTTGCTGGATATTGGTGGGAAGCCCACTCCTCTTCAACGGCCAACTTGCTGGATATTGGTGGGAAGCCCACTCCTCTTCAACGGCCAACTTGCTGGATATTGATGTGAAGCCCACTCCTCTACAACGGCCAACCTGCTGGATATTGGTGGGAAGCCCACTCCTCTACAACGGCCAACTTGCTGGATATTGGTGGGAAGCCCACTCCTCTACAACGGCCAACTTGCTGGATATTGGTGGGAAGCCCACTCCTCTACAACGGCCAACTTGCTGGATATTGGTGGGAAGCCCACTCCTCTACAACGGCCAACTTGCTGGATATTGGTGGGAAGCCCACTCCTCTTTAACGGCCAACTTGCTGGATATTGGTGGGAACCCACTCCTCTTCAACGGCCAACTTGCTGGATATTGGTGGGAAGCCCACTCCCCTTCAACGGCCAACTTGCTGGATATTGGTGGGAAGCCCACTCCTCTACAACAGATAAGTTGCTGGATATTGGTGGGAAGCCAACTCCTCTTCAACAGCCAACTTGCTGGATATTGGTGGGAAGCCCACTCCTCTTCAACGGCCAACTTGCTGGATATTGGTGGGAAGCCCACTCCTCTTCAACGGCCAACTTGCTGGATATTGGCTGGAAGCCCACTCCTCTTCAACGGCCAACTTGCTGGATATTGGCGGGAAGCCCATTCCTCTTCAACGGCCAACTTGCTGGATATTGGTGGGAAGCCCACTCCTCTTCAACGGCCAACTTGCTGGATATTGGCGGAAGCCCACTCCTCTACAACGGACAAGTTGCTAGATATTGGCGGAAGCCCACTCCTCTTCAACGGACAAGTTGCTGGATATTGGCGGGAAGCCCACTCCTCTTCAACGGCCAACTTGCTGGATATTGGTGGGAAGCCCACTCCTCTTCAATGGCCAATTTGCTGGATATTGGCGGGAAGCCCACTCCTCTTCAATGGCCAAGTTGCTGGATATTGGCGGGAAGCCCACTCCTCTTCAATGGCCAAGTTGCTGGATATTGGCGGGACGCCCTCCACTTCAACGGCCAAGTTGCTGGATACTGGTGGGAAGTGGAACATGCTGTCATGCACGTCGATCCAGAGCATACCAAACATGCTCAATTGGTGACATATCTGGTGAGTATGCAGGCTATGAAAGAACTGGGATATTTTCAGCTTCCAGGAATTGTGTACAGATCCTTGAGACATGGGGGCCGTGCATTATCATGCTGAAACATGGGGTGATGGAGGAGGATGAATGGCGCGACAACGGACCTCGGGATCTCATCACGGTATCTCTGTGCATTCCATACATGCTGTCCACCATCTGCCCGGTAGTTGAACCCGGGATTCATCTGTGAAGAGCACACTTCTCCAGCATACCAGTGAGTGGCCATCAAAGGTTGAGCAGTTCCCCACTGAAGTCGGTTACAATACTGAACTGCAGTCATGTCAAGACCCTGGTGAGGACGACGAGCACACAGATGAGTTTCCTGAGACAGTTTCTGACAGTTTGTGCAGAAATTCTTTACTTGTGTAAACCCACAGTTTCATCAGCTGTCTGGGTGGCTGGTCTCAGACAATCTGGATGTGGGAAGAAACTGGATGTGGAGGTCCTGGGCTGGCGTGGATACACGTGGTCTGAGGTTGTGAGACCTGTTAGATAACGGCCAAATTCTCTAAAATGACGTTGGAGGCGGCTTAAGGTAGAGAAATAAACATTATATTCTGTGAACAGCTCTGGTGTACATTCCTGCAGTCAACATGCCAATTGCACGCTCCCCTCACGACTTGAGACATCTGTGGAATTGTGTTGTGTGACAAAACTGCACATTTTAGGGTGGCCTTTCATTGTCCCCAGCACAAGGTGCACCTGTGTAATGTTCATGCTGTTTCATGGGCTTATTGATATGCCACACCTATCAGTTGGATGGATTATCTTGGCAAAGGATACATTTTCATAACAGGGATGCACAACATTTTTGAGAAATAAGCTTTTTGTGCGTATGGAATATTTCGGGGATATTTTATTTCAGATTGTGAAACATGGGACCAACACTTTACATGATGCATTTATATTTGTGTTCAGCATATAATATTCTATTTGTAAGTTAGTACATTTTAATCCTGATTGGAGCAGCTAGTTAGGAGATGAAAATCATCACCCTCCTACCAGCGATCTAAGACTACCTACTTTTCTGAGAATCACTATTGTACTGAAACCCCCAAAATTATGAATAATGAAAGTCCTTGAGAGAGCTTTACACTAATCCAACACATCCTTATAAATTATACTAGGCTTTTCATATTCATCATCGCACCAGCTATTTCTCATGCTTCAGAGACATTTATCACTTACCTATGAATTATTCAGCTGTGTCAGAATAGTGAGTGCTGTACCTGAGAGGGAGGTGTGCGTTGGACATCAGTGGGGACTGACAACAGCGTTGTACATTCTGCTCTCAGAGTGGCCTGGCTGCAGCCTGCCACTACAATAGACCTTAAAGCTTCAGCCTCTCAGCATGACACTACGATAGACCTTAAAGCATCAGCCTCTCAGCCTACCACTACAACAGACCTTAAAGCTTCAGCCTCTCAGCATGACACTACAACAGACCTTAAAGCTTCAGCCTCTCAGCCTACCACTACAACAGACCTTAAAGCATCAGCCTCTCAGCATGACACTACAACAGACCTTAAAGCTTCAGCCTGTCAGCATGACACTACAACAGACCTTAAAGCTTCAGCCTCTCAGTCTGACACTACAACAGACCTTAAAGCTTCAGCCTCTCAGCCTACCACTACAACAGACCTTAAAGCATCAGCCTCTCAGCATGACACTACAACAGACCTTAAAGCTTCAGCCTCTCAGCCTACCACTACAACAGACCTTAAAGCATCAGCCTCTCAGTCTGACACTACAATAGACCTTAAAGCTTCAGCCTCTCAGTCTGACACTACAACAGACCTTAAAGCATCAGCCTCTCAGTCTGACACTACAACAGACCTTAAAGCTTCAGCCTCTCAGTCTGACACTACAACAGACCTTAAAGCTTCAGCCTCTCAGCCTACCACTACAACAGACCTTAAAGCATCAGCCTCTCAGCATGACACTACAACAGACCTTAAAGCTTCAGCCTCTCAGCATGACACTACAACAGACCTTAAAGCTTCAGCCTCTCAGTCTGACACTACAACAGACCTTAAAGCTTCAGCCTCTCAGCATGACACTACAACAGACCTTAAAGCTTCAGCCTCTCAGCCTGCCACTACAACAGACCTTAAAGCTTCAGCCTCTCAGCTTGACACTACAACAGACCTTAAAGCTTCAGCCTCTCAGCCTACCACTACAACAGACCTTAAAGCATCAGCCTCTCAGTCTGACACTACAACAGACCTTAAAGCTTCAGCCTCTCAGCATGACACTACAACAGACCTTAAAGCTTCAGCCTCTCAGCATGACACTACAACAGACCTTAAAGCTTCAGCCTCTCAGCATGACACTACAACAGACCTTAAAGCATCAGCCTCTCAGCATGACACTACAACAGACCTTAAAGCATCAGCCTCTCAGTCTGACACTACAACAGATCTTAAAGCATCAGCCTCTCAGCATGACACTACAACAGACCTTAAAGCTTCAGCCTCTCAGCATGACACTACAACAGACCTTAAAGCTTCAGCCTCTCAGCATGACACTACAACAGACCTTAAAGCTTCAGCCTCTCAGCATGACACTACAACAGACCTTAAAGCTTCAGCCTGTCAGCCTACCACTACAACAGACCTTAAAGCTTCAGCCTCTCAGCATGACACTACAACAGACCTTAAAGCTTCAGCCTCTCAGCTTGACACTACAACAGACCTTAAAGCTTCAGCCTCTCAGCATGACACTACAACAGACCTTAAAGCATCAGCCTCTCAGTCTGACACTACAACAGACCTTAAAGCATCAGCCTCTCAGCATGACACTACAACAGACCTTAAAGCTTCAGCCTCTCAGTCTGACACTACAACAGACCTTAAAGCTTCAGCCTCTCAGTCTGACACTACAACAGACCTTAAAGCTTCAGCCTCTCAGCATGACACTACAACAGACCTTAAAGCTTCAGCCTCTCAGCATGACACTACAACAGACCTTAAAGCTTCAGCCTGTCAGCATGACACTACAACAGACCTTAAAGCATCAGCCTCTCAGCCTACCACTACAACAGACCTTAAAGCATCAGCCTCTCAGCTTGACACTACAACAGACCTTAAAGCATCAGCCTCTCAGCTTGACACTACAACAGACCTTAAAGCATCAGCCTCTCAGCCTACCACTACAACAGACCTTAAAGCTTCAGCCTCTCAGCATGACACTACAACAGACCTTAAAGCTTCAGCCTCTCAGCATGACACTACAACAGACCTTAAAGCATCAGCCTCTCAGCATGACACTACAACAGACCTTAAAGCTTCAGCCTCTCAGCCTACCACTACAATAGACCTTAAAGCTTCAGCCTCTCAGTCTGACACTACAACAGACCTTAAAGCATCAGCCTCTCAGCCTACCACTACAACAGACCTTAAAGCATCAGCCTCTCAGCATGACACTACAACAGACCTTAAAGCTTCAGCCTCTCAGTCTGACACTACAACAGACCTTAAAGCTTCAGCCTCTCAGCATGACACTACAACAGACCTTAAAGCAATGCTACTATTAAATGCTACTTTAGAGAGTGGTTGTTATTTACTAAATTTGCACATTCAAATATACAGGGGTGCATCTATATAGCATTCTGGATCCACAGAAATATGGCTGTAGGCATATTTCGGGGGAGGACAGGTGTTCAGACATTCATTCAACAACACCTGGTTACAGGTGATATGGTATCAGGGGCCCTGATGAGAATTATAATCAGGTTCACCTGGTTACAGGTGATATGGTAACAGGATACATGTCTATAACATCAGAACGACATCTTTATGTCTATAACATCAGAATGACATCTGTATGTCTATAACATCAGAACGACATCTTTACGTCTATAACATCAGAACGACATCTTTACGTCTATAACATCAGAACGACATCTGTATGTCTATAACATCAGAATGACATCTGTATGTCTATAACATCAGAATGACATCTGTATGTCTATAACATCAGAACAACATCTTTATGTCTATAACATCAGAACGACATCTTTACGTCTATAACAGAATGACATCTTTATGTCTATAACATCAGAACGACATCTTTACGTCTATAACATCAGAACGACATCTTTACGTCTATAACAGAATGACATCATTACGTCTATAACATCAGAACGACATCTGTATGTCTATAACATCAGAACGACATCTGTACGTCTATAACATCAGAACGACATCTGTATGTCTATAACATCAGAACGACATCTGTATGTCTATAACATCAGAACGACATCTGTATGTCTATAACATCAGAACGACATCTTTATATCTATAACATCAGAACGACATCTGTACGTCTATAACTTCAGAATGACATCTGTATGTCTATAACTTCAGAACGACATCTTTATGTCTATAACAGAACGACATCTTTATGTCTATAACATCAGAATGACATCTTTATGTCTATAACATCAGAACAACATTTTAAAGTGTAAACCTGAATTCCATTTAAATGTACAACACGTTCATTATGCAGAAACACTCTGCTGTTTATTTGGCATAAATCACAATAGATGATGGTAATGTGAACCCTGGATGCAGACTAGATGTAGATATGGTGAGTGGGATTAAATATGCTGTGCATGTCTGACCCTCGGAGAGGGGAGAGTAGCTATCTAAGATTTATAAGGCGTCTATAGCGACGGATTGACTGAATCACCAGGGATCGTTTAAACATCCCGCAGTAACTGCACACTCCTCTGACTGACCTGCTAGAGTGTCACAAAGTGAAAATAACTCCAATAACTCATATCTCTGCTGCTCAAGTGTTGTTGTTTTTTTTAAATCTTTCATAACATTTGTTGACTTTTTCACAGGTATGCGATCCGATGTTCCATTTTTGTGACCTAAAACTAAAGAAGGTCTGGACTGGAAATCTGGATAGCACAGATAACAAGTGAAAAATGTTGTTCCCAATCTGTTCGAGGCAGGAGTCATCAGGAGTAGGACCTCTCATCACCCTCCTCTTCATTAGGAAGTCTCTAATCTCTCCTCTCTCCCAGCCTGATAAGGATCAGCACTAATGCAGACTGAGTCAAAGTTCACACAGCCGTCAATGTTTTCGTGCTTAACTTACTGAAGTTCCTGTATGTTCATTAGACAGCTTGATCAGCTAATTCTTACTTTACATTCTCCAATACCCAAAAAGATGTTGAAGCCGCGGAGAGCCGTGGCTGAGAGGCGATAAGGGGAGGCTGTTGTAGTATCAGGGCTGACTGCCTCCCCCTGCCTCTCCTGCTCCATCAAGCCTTTAGCCCTGACTAGAGAGCCAAGGGGGAAGCCTCTGTGGGATGACAGAGGCTTTCAGTTTCCTGATACTGTGCAGGAGAGGAGGAGGAAGGAGAGAGGAAGGGGAGAGGGAGGATGGGAAGAGGAGGGAGGACAGGAGGAGAAAAGGAGGAGGAAGGAGAGAGGAAGGGGAGAGGGAGGATGGGAAGAGGAGAGAGGACAGGAGGAGAAAAGGAGGAGGAAGGAGAGAGGGCGGATGAGAAGAGGAGGGAGGGAGGACAGGAGGAGAAAAGGAGGAGGAAGGAGAGAGGGAGGATGAGAAGAGGAGAGGGAGGATGAGAAGAGGAGAGAAGGAGGACAGGAGGAGAAAAGGAGGAGGGAGGATGAGAAGAGGAGAGAGGGAGGACAGGAGGAGAAAAGGAGGAGGAAGGAGAGAGGGCGGATGAGAAGAGGAGAGAGGGAGGGAGGACAGGAGGAGAAAAGGAGGAAGAAGGAGAGAGGGAGGACAGGAGGAGAAGTATCTCAGTAATCTGTGTCTGCTGGCCTTGATTTCATCATGCAGTCCCATCTCCCTCCGCCCGACAACATGGTCCCTGTTCTCGTAAATGTTGCATCGCTATTTAAAAAGCCTACCACCAGTCTCACATCACTTTCCATTGGCCCAAGGCACACATTAAAGGAACTATTTATACAAATCCCTTTTTCCCTGAAATTATTTTTCAAAGGGAAGATATTATTTTGTCCTCTTCTGGAATCAAAGGCTAATCTCTCTGGAGAAACGGACATCAAACTAACACCGAAGCAAGAGGACCAGAGAGAGAGAGGAACAGACTGCATCAACTACTTATCATGTTGGCTCTTATTTTTGTTTACTTGTTTACGGTCCCAATATTGTCACATGATGTTTGGTGACATCTAGACTGCTACTAATTGGTTCTGGCATGTTTCTTATAACTGTTTTAAAGCTATCAATGTAAAAACACTATTTATTTTATCACCGATGTTCTGAAAATATAGTTTACATGCACCAAAGTGACTAAAACCAAAGATGACAAGATGTTAAGAGATTGGATGGGTTTTGGGGTTAAATAGTATTTGTCACATGCTTCGTAAACAACAGGTGTAGACTAACGGTGACATGCTGACTTAGTTCCCCCACAATGCAGAGAGAAAAAGAAAAAAGAAAAATAATAATAATAATAACAATAACAACACAAGGAATAAATCCACAAATCCATAACTTAGCTTTATACACATGGTACCAGTACTGAGTCAATGATAACATGGCTATATACACATGGTACCAGTACTGAGTCAATGAAAACATGGCTCTATACACTGGGTACCAGTACTGAGTCAATGATAACATGGCTATATACACTGGGTACCAGTACTGAGTCAATGATAACATGGCTATACACATGGTACCAGTACTGAGTCAATGATAACATGGCTCTATACACTGGGTACCAGTACTGAGTCAATGATAACATGGCTATATACACAGGGTACCAGTACTGAGTCAATGATAACATGGCTATATACACACTGGTACCAGTACTGAGTCAATGATAACATGGCTCTATACACTGGGTACCAGTACTGAGTCAATGATAACATGGCTATATACACAGGGTACCAGTACTGAGTCAATGATAACATGGCTATACACTGGGTACCAGTACTGAGTCAATGATAACATGGCTATATACACATGGTACCAGTACTGAGTCAATGATAACATGGCTATATACACATGGTACCAGTACTGAGTCAATGATAACATGGCTATATACACTGGTACCAGTACTGAGTCAATGATAACATGGCTCTATACACTGGGTACCAGTACTGAGTCAATGATAACATGGCTATATACACAGGGTACCAGTACTGAGTCAATGATAACATGGCTATATACACATGGTACCAGTACTGAGTCAATGATAACATGGCTATATACACTGGGTACCAGTACTGAGTCAATGATAACATGGCTTTATACACATGGTACAAGTACTGAGTCAATGATAACATTGCTATATACACATGGTACCAGTACTGAGTCAATGATAACATTGCTATATACACATGGTACCAGTACTGAGTCAATGATAACATGGCTATATACACATGGTACCAGTACTGAGTCAATGATAACATGGCTATATACACACTGGTACCAGTACTGAGTCAATGATAACATGGCTCTATACACTGGGTACCAGTACTGAGTCAATGATAACATGGCTATATACACAGGGTACCAGTACTGAGTCAATGATAACATGGCTATACACTGGGTACCAGTACTGAGTCAATGATAACATGGCTATATACACATGGTACCAGTACTGAGTCAATGATAACATGGCTATATACACATGGTACCAGTACTGAGTCAATGATAACATGGCTATATACACTGGTACCAGTACTGAGTCAATGATAACATGGCTCTATACACTGGGTACCAGTACTGAGTCAATGATAACATGGCTATATACACAGGGTACCAGTACTGAGTCAATGATAACATGGCTATATACACATGGTACCAGTACTGAGTCAATGATAACATGGCTATATACACTGGGTACCAGTACTGAGTCAATGATAACATGGCTTTATACACATGGTACAAGTACTGAGTCAATGATAACATTGCTATATACACATGGTACCAGTACTGAGTCAATGATAACATTGCTATATACACATGGTACCAGTACTGAGTCAATGATAACATGGCTATATACACATGGTACCAGTACTGAGTCAATGATAACATGGCTATATACACACTGGTACCAGTACTGAGTCAATGATAACATGGCTCTATACACTGGGTACCAGTACTGAGTCAATGATAACATGGCTATATACACAGGGTACCAGTACTGAGTCAATGATAACATGGCTATACACTGGGTACCAGTACTGAGTCAATGATAACATGGCTATATACACATGGTACCAGTACTGAGTCAATGATAACATGGCTATATACACATGGTACCAGTACTGAGTCAATGATAACATGGCTATATACACTGGTACCAGTACTGAGTCAATGATAACATGGCTCTATACACTGGGTACCAGTACTGAGTCAATGATAACATGGCTATATACACAGGGTACCAGTACTGAGTCAATGATAACATGGCTATATACACATGGTACCAGTACTGAGTCAATGATAACATGGCTATATACACTGGGTACCAGTACTGAGTCAATGATAACATGGCTTTATACACATGGTACAAGTACTGAGTCAATGATAACATTGCTATATACACATGGTACCAGTACTGAGTCAATGATAACATGGCTATATACACATGGTACCAGTACTGAGTCAATGATAACATGGCTATATACACTGGTACCAGTACTGAGTCAATGATAACATGGCTCTATACACTGGGTACCAGTACTGAGTCAATGATAACATGGCTATATACACAGGGTACCAGTACTGAGTCAATGATAACATGGCTATATACACTGGTTACCAGTACTGAGTCAATGATAACATGGCTTTATACACACTGGTACCAGTACTGAGTCAATGATAACATGGCTAAATACACACTGGTACCAGTACTGAGTCAATGATAACATGGCTTTATACACACTGGTACCAGTACTGAGTCAATGATAACATGGCTATATACACACTGGTACCAGTACTGAGTCAATGATAACATGGCTATATACACTGGGTAGCAGTACTGAGTCAATGATAACATGGCTATAAACACTGGTTACCAGTACTGAGTCAATGATAACATGGCTATATACACACTGGTACCAGTACTGAGTCAATGATAACATGGCTATATACACACTGGTACCAGTACTGAGTCAATGATAACATGGCTCTATACACTGGGTACCAGTACTGAGTCAATGATAACATGGCTCTATACACAGAGTACCAGTACTGAGTCAATGATAACATGGCTATATACACTGGGTACCAGTACTGAGTCAATGATAACATGGCTATATACACTGGGTACCAGTACTGAGTCAATGATAACATGGCTATATACACTGGGTACCAGTACTGAGTCAATGATAACATGGCTATATACACACTGGTACCAGTACTGAGTCAATGATAACATGACTATATACACTGGTTACCAGTACTGAGTCAATGATAACATGGCTATATACACACTGGTACCAGTACTGAGTCAATGATAACATGGCTATATACACACTGGTACCAGTACTGAGTCAATGATAACATGGCTATATACACACTGGTACCAGTACTGAGTCAATGATAACATGGCTATATACACTGGGTACCAGTACTGAGTCAATGATAACATGGCTATATACACAGGGTACCAGTACTGAGTCAATGATAACATGGCTCTATACACAGGGTACCAGTACTGAGTCAATGATAACATGGCTATATACACAGAGTACCAGTACTGAGTCAATGATAACATGGCTATATACACATTGGTACCAGTACTGAGTCAATGATAACATGGCTATATACACTGGGTACCAGTACTGAGTCAATGATTACATGGCTATATACACTGGTTACCAGTACTGAGTCAATGATAACATGGCTTTATACACACTGGTACCAGTACTGAGTCAATGATAACATGGCTATATACACACTGGTACCAGTACTGAGTCAATGATAACATGGCTATATACACTGGTTACCAGTACTGAGTCAATGATAACATGGCTTTATACACACTGGTACCAGTACTGAGTCAATGATAACATGGCTAAATACACACTGGTACCAGTACTGAGTCAATGATAACATGGCTTTATACACACTGGTACCAGTACTGAGTCAATGATAACATGGCTATATACACTGGGTACCAGTACTGAGTCAATGATAACATGGCTCTATACACAGAGTACCAGTACTGAGTCAATGATAACATGGCTATATACACTGGGTACCAGTACTGAGTCAATGATAACATGGCTATATACACTGGGTACCAGTACTGAGTCAATGATAACATGGCTATATACACTGGGTACCAGTACTGAGTCAATGATAACATGGCTATATACACACTGGTACCAGTACTGAGTCAATGATAACATGACTATATACACTGGTTACCAGTACTGAGTCAATGATAACATGGCTATATACACACTGGTACCAGTACTGAGTCAATGATAACATGGCTATATACACACTGGTACCAGTACTGAGTCAAGGATAACATGGCTATATACACACTGGTACCAGTACTGAGTCAATGATAACATGGCTATATACACTGGGTACCAGTACTGAGTCAATGATAACATGGCTATATACACAGGGTACCAGTACTGAGTCAATGATAACATGGCTCTATACACAGGGTACAAGTACTGAGTCAATGATAACATGGCTATATACACAGAGTACCAGTACTGAGTCAATGATAACATGGCTATATACACACTGGTACCAGTACTGAGTCAATGATAACATGGCTATATACACTGGGTACCAGTACTGAGTCAATGATTACATGGCTATATACACTGGTTACCAGTACTGAGTCAATGATAACATGGCTTTATACACACTGGTACCAGTACTGAGTCAATGATAACATGGCTATATACACACTGGTACCAGTACTGAGTCAATGATAACATGGCTATATACACTGGTTACCAGTACTGAGTCAATGATAACATGGCTTTATACACACTGGTACCAGTACTGAGTCAATGATAACATGGCTAAATACACACTGGTACCAGTACTGAGTCAATGATAACATGGCTTTATACACACTGGTACCAGTACTGAGTCAATGATAACATGGCTATATACACTGGGTACCAGTACTGAGTCAATGATAACATGGCTCTATACACAGAGTACCAGTACTGAGTCAATGATAACATGGCTATATACACTGGGTACCAGTACTGAGTCAATGATAACATGGCTATATACACTGGGTACCAGTACTGAGTCAATGATAACATGGCTATATACACTGGGTACCAGTACTGAGTCAATGATAACATGGCTATATAAACACTGGTACCAGTACTGAGTCAATGATAACATGGCTATATACACACTGGTACCAGTACTGAGTCAATGATAACATGACTATATACACTGGTTACCAGTACTGAGTCAATGATAACATGGCTATATACACACTGGTACCAGTACTGAGTCAATGATAACATGGCTATATACACACTGGTACCAGTACTGAGTCAAGGATAACATGGCTATATACACACTGGTACCAGTACTGAGTCAATGATAACATGGCTATATACACTGGGTACCAGTACTGAGTCAATGATAACATGGCTATATACACAGGGTACCAGTACTGAGTCAATGATAACATGGCTCTATACACAGGGTACCAGTACTGAGTCAATGATAACATGGCTATATACACAGAGTACCAGTACTGAGTCAATGATAACATGGCTATATACACACTGGTACCAGTACTGAGTCAATGATAACATGGCTATATACACTGGGTACCAGTACTGAGTCAATGATTACATGGCTATATACACTGGTTACCAGTACTGAGTCAATGATAACATGGCTTTATACACACTGGTACCAGTACTGAGTCAATGATAACATGGCTATATACACACTGGTACCAGTACTGAGTCAATGATAACATGGCTATATACACTGGTTACCAGTACTGAGTCAATGATAACATGGCTTTATACACACTGGTACCAGTACTGAGTCAATGATAACATGGCTAAATACACACTGGTACCAGTACTGAGTCAATGATAACATGGCTTTATACACACTGGTACCAGTACTGAGTCAATGATAACATGGCTATATACACACTGGTACCAGTACTGAGTCAATGATAACATGGCTATATACACTGGGTAGCAGTACTGAGTCAATGATAGCATGGCTATAAACACTGGTTACCAGTACTGAGTCAATGATAACATGGCTATATACACACTGGTACCAGTACTGAGTCAATGATAACATGGCTATATACACACTGGTACCAGTACTGAGTCAATGATAACATGGCTATATACACGGGGTACCAGTACTGAGTCAATGTGCAGGGGTACGAGGTAATTGAGGTAGATGTGTACATATAGATAGGGATACAGTAACTAGGCAACAGGACAGATAATAAACAGTAGCAGTATACTGTAGGTAGGGGTAAAGGATAGATAATAGACAGTAACAGCAGTATACTGTAGGGGTAAAGGATAGATAATAGACAGTAACAGCAGTATACTGTAGGTAGGGGTAAAGGATAGATAATAGACAGTAACAGCAGTATACTGTAGGTAGGGGTAAAGGATAGATAATAGACAGTAACAGCAGTATACTGTAGGTAGGGGTAAAGGATAGATCATAGACAGTAACAGCAGTATACTGTAGGTAGGGGTAAAGGATAGATAATAGACAGTAACAGCAGTATACTGTAGGGGTAAAGGATAGATAATAGACAGTAACAGCAGTATACTGTAGGTAGGGGTAAAGGATAGATAATAGACAGTAACAGCAGTATACTGTAGTTAGGGGTAAAGGATAGATAATAGACAGTAGACAGTAACAGCAGTATACTGTAGTTAGGGGTAAAGGATAGATAATAGACAGTAGACAGTAACAGCAGTATACTGTAGGTAGGGGTAAAGGATAGATAATAGACAGTAACAGCAGTATACTGTAGGGGTAAAGGATAGACAGACAGTAACAGCAGTATACTGTAGGTAGGGGTAAAGGATAGATAAGACAGTAACAGCAGTATACTGTAGGTAGGGGTAAAGGATAGATAATAGACAGTAACAGTAGTATACTGTAGGTAGGGGTAAAGGATAGATAATAGACAGTAACAGCAGTATACTGTAGGTAGGGGTAAAGGATAGATAATAGACAGTAACAGCAGTATACTGTAGGTAGGGGTAAAGGAAAGATAATAGACAGTAACAGCAGTATACTGTAGGTAGGGGTAAAGGATAGATAATAGACAGTAACAGCAGTATACTGTAGGTAGGGGTAAAGGAAAGATAATAGACAGTAACAGCAGTATACTGTAGGTAGGGGTAAAGGATAGATAATAGACAGTAACAGCAGTATACTGTAGGTAGGGGTAAAGGATAGATAATAGACAGTAACAGCAGTGTACTGTAGGTAGGGGTAAAGGATAGATAATAGACAGTAACAGCAGTATACTGTAGGTAAGGGTAAAGGATAGATAATAGACAGTAACAGCAGTATACTGTAGGTAGGGGTAAAGGATAGATAATAGACAGTAACAGCAGTATACTGTAGGTAGGGGTAAAGGATAGATAATAGACAGTAACAGCAGTATACTGTAGGTAGGGGTAAAGGATAGATAATAGACAGTAACAGCAGTATGCTGTAGGTAGGGATAAAGGATAGATAATAGACAGTAACAGCAGTATACTGTAGGTAGGGGTAAAGGATAGATAGTAACAGCAGTATACTGTAGGTAGGGGTAAAGGATAGATACTAGACAGTAACAGCAGTATACTGTAGGTAGGGGTAAAGGATAGATAATAGACAGTAACAGCAGTATACTGTAGGTAGGGGTAAAGGATAGATAATAGACAGTAACAGCAGTATACTGTAGGTAGGGGTAAAGGATAGATAATAGACAGTAACAGCAGTATACTGTAGGTAGGGGTAAAGGATAGATAATAGACAGTAACAGCAGTATACTGTAGGTAGGGGTAAAGGATAGATAATAGACAGTAACAGCAGTGTACTGTAGGTAGGGGTAAAGGATAGATAATAGACAGTAACAGCAGTATACTGTAGGTAGGGGTAAAGGATAGATAATAGACAGTAACAGCAGTATACTGTAGGTAGGGGGTAAAGGATAGATAATAGACAGTAACAGCAGCTGTTACTGTCTATTATCTCCCAGTTAGGGGGAGGGATGAGATCTACAGCAGTAATTGTCTCTGGCCCCTCCCAGTTAGGGGGAGGGATGAGCTCCACAGCAGTAATTGTCTCTGGCCCCTCCCAGTTAGGGGGAGGGATGAGATCTACAGCAGTAATTGTCTCTGGCCCCTCCCAGTTAGGGGGAGTGATGGGCTCTACAGCAGTAATTGTCTCTGGCCCCTCCCAGTTAGGGGGAGTAATGAGCTCTACAGCAGTAATTGTCTCTGGCCCCTCCCAGTTAGGGGGAGTGATGAGCTCTACAGCAGTAATTGTCTCTGGCCCCTCCCAGTTAGGGGGAGTGATGAGCTCTATAGCAGTAATTGTCTCTGGCCCCTCCCAGTTAGGGGGAGTGATGAGCTCTACAGCAGTAATTGTCTCTGGCCCCTCCCAGTTAGGGGGAGTGATGAGCTCTACAGCAGTAACTGTCTCTGGCCCCTCCCAGTTAGGGGGAGTGATGAGCTCTACAGCAGTAATTGTCTCTGGCCCCTCCCAGTTAGGGGGAGGGATGAGCTCTACAGCAGTAATTGTCTCTGGCCCCTCCCAGTTAGGGGAGTGATGACCTCTACAGCAGTAATTGTCTCTGGCCCCTCCCAGTTAGGGGGAGTGATGAGCTCTACAGCAGTAATTGTCTCTGGCCCCTCCCAGTTAGGGGGAGGGATGAGCTCTACAGCAGTAATTGTCTCTGGCCCCTCCCAGTTAGGGGGAGTAATGAACTCTACAGCAGTAATTGTCTCTGGCCCCTCCCAGTTAGGGGGAGTAATGAACTCTACAGCAGAGTCTCACAACTCAATCTCTGGTTGAAAACTGGTTTCTGCCCCTCCCAAAAGATAGAATATGTAGATAATTGGCCCTCTTTCTGGAACTCACCCACAAACAGGACCAAGCCTGACCTGCTGAGGAGTGACGGACTCCATCCTAGCTGGAGGGGTGCTCTCATCTTATTAATATAGACAGGGCTCCTCTAGCTCCACAATGAGACAGGGTTCAGGCCAGGCAGCAGGCTGTTAGCCAGCCTGCCAGCTTAGTGGAGTCTGCCACTAGCACAGTCCGTGTAGTCAGCTCAGCTATCCCCATTGAGAACGGATCTGTGCCTCAATCTAGGTTGGGCCAAACTAAACATGACGGTGTTAGCAATCTCACTGGAATAAAGACCTCCTCCATTCCTGCCATTATTGAAAGAGATCGTGATCCCTCACATCTCAAAATAGGACTACTTAATGTTAGATCCCTCATTTCCAAGGCAGTTATAGTCAATGAACTAATCACTGATCACAATCTTGATGTGATTGGCCTGACAGAAACATGGCTCAAGCCTGATAAATGCACTGTGTTAAATGAGGCCTCTCCTCCTGGCTACACTAGTGACCATATCCCCCATGCATCCCGCAAAGGTGGAGGTGTTGCTCACATTTGCGACAACAAATGTCTATTTACCCCCCAAAAAATTACTTTGAGCTTCTAGTCATGAAATCTATGCAGCGTTCCTCACTGTTTATAGCTACTGCTTACAGGCCTCCTGGGCCGAACACAGCGTTCCTCACTGACTTCCCTGAATCTCTATCCCACCTTGTAGTCGTGGTAGAAATTATAATTGAGGTAATACTGTATGTACGTGTAGGTAGAGGTAAAGTGGAACATAGTCAATGTGGAGGGGAAAATGCTAGTCGAGGTAATTGAAGTCGTGTAGGTAGAGGTAACGTGACTATGCATAGATAATATCAATCAAATTTCAATCAAATGTATTTATAAAGCCATTCGTACATCAGCTGATATCTCAAAGTGCTGTACAGAAACCCAGCCTAAAACCCCAAACAGCAAGCAATGCAGGTGTAGAAGCACAGTGGTTAGGAAAAACTCCCTAGAAAGGCCAAAACCTAGGAAGAAACCTAGAGAAGAACCAGGCTCTGTGGGGTGGCCAGTCCTCTTCTGGCTGTGCCGGGTGGAGATTATAAACCTAGAGAAGAACCAGGCTCTGAGGGGTGGAGATTATACACCTAGAGAGGAACCAGGCTCTGAGGGGTGGAGATTATAAACCCAGAGAAGAACCAGGCTCTGAGGGGTGGAGATTATAAACCCAGAGAGGAACCAGGCTATGAGGGTTGGAGATTATAAACCTAGAGAGGAACCAGGCTATGTGGGGTGGAGATTATAAACCTAGAGAGGAACCAGGCTATGAGGGGTGGAGATTATAAACCTAGAGAGGAACCAGGCTCTGAGGGGTGGAGATTATAAACCCAGAGAAGAACCAGGCTCTGAGGGGTGGAGATTATAAACCTAGAGAGGAACCAGGCTCTGAGGGGTGGAGATTATAAACCTAGAGAAGAACCAGGCTATGAGGGGTGGAGATTATAAACCTAGAGAGGAACCAGGCTCTGAGGGGTGGAGATTATAAACCTAGAGAGGAACCAGGCTATGAGGGGTGGGGATTATAAACCTAGAGAGGAACCAGGCTCTGAGGGGTGGAGATTATAAACCCAGAAAAGAACCAGGCTCTGAGGGGTGGAGATTATAAACCCAGAGAAGAACCAGGCTCTGAGGGTTGGAGATTATAAACCTAGAGAGGAACCAAGCTATGAGGGATGGGCCAGTCCTCTTCTGGCTGTGCTGGGTGGAGATTATAAACCTAGAGAGGAACCAGGCTATGTGGGGTGGAGATTATAAACCTAGAGAGGAACCAGGCTCTGAGGGGTGGAGATTATAAACCTAGAGAGGAACCAGGCTATGAGGGGTGGAGATTATAAACCTAGAGAGGAACCAGGCTATGAGGGGTGGAGATTATAAACCTAGAGAGGAACCAGGCTCTGAGGGGTGGAGATTATAAACCTAGAGAGGAACCAGGCTATGAGGGGTGGAGATTATAAACGTAGAGAGGAACCAGGCTCTGAGAGGTGGAGATTATAAACCTAGAGAGGAACCAGGCTATGAGGGGTGGAGATTATAAACCTAGAGAGGAACCAGGCTCTGAGGGGTGGAGATTATAAACCCAGAGAAGAACCAGGCTATGAGGGGTGGAGATTATAAACCTAGAGAGGAACCAGGCTCTGAGGGGTGGAGATTATAAACCTAGAGTAGTAGTAAAAGACAATGAAGAAATGTCTGTATGACAACAAATCATCACCTCAGATACTGTGTCTGTATGACAACAAATCATCACCTCAGATACTGGGTCTGCATGACAACAAATCATCACCTCAGATACTGGGTCTGTATGACAACAAATCATCACCTCAGATACTGTGTCCGTAATCCTAACCTCAAATCCCCACCTCAGATACTGGGTCTGTATAACAACAAATCATCACCTCAGATACTGGGTCTGTATGACAACAAATCATCACCTCAGATACTGTGTCCGTAATCCTAACCTCAAATCCCCACCTCAGATACTGGGTCTGTAATCTTAACCTCAAATCCCCACCTCAGATACTGTGTCCGTAAACCTAACCTCAAATCATCACCTCAGATACTGGGTCTGTATGACAACAAATCATCACCTCAGATACTGTGTCTGTATGACAACAAATCCCCACCTCAGATACTGTGTCCGTAATCCTAACCTCAAATCCCCACCTCAGATAATGTGTCCGTAATCCTAACCTCAAAACCCCACCTCAGATAATGTGTCCGTAATCCTAACCTCAAAACCCCACCTCAGATAATGTGTCCGTAATCCTAACCTCAAAACCCCACCTCAGATACTGTGTCCGTAATCCTAACCTCAAATCCCCACCTCAGATAATGTGTCCGTAATCCTAACCTCAAAACCCCACCTCAGATAATGTGTCCGTAATCCTAACCTCAAAACCCCACCTCAGATAATGTGTCCGTAATCCTAACCTCAAAACCCCACCTCAGATAATGTGTCCGTAATCCTAACCTCAAAACCCCACCTCAGATAATGTGTCCGTAATCCTAACCTCAAAACCCCACCTCAGATAATGTGTCCGTAATCCTAACCTCAAAACCCCACCTCAGATAATGTGTCTGTAATCCTAACCTCAAAACCCCACCTCAGATAATGTGTCCGTAATCCTAACCTCAAATCCCCACCTCAGATACTGTGTCCGTAATCCTCACCTCAATTCCCCACCTCAGATACTCTGTCTGTAATCTTAACCTCAAATCCCCACCTCATATCAAATCAAAGCATAGATCACTGTCTGTTTAGTGCTCAGTCTGAAATCTCAGCGAAAGTCAGACTGAAGTACCTTCACGTTCTACTCTAATCAGAGAGCAGCAGACTGGTGTAACAATATTCAAATGGATTGCTGTGTTTTTAAGCCGCTGAAGACATTGATGTGTTCTCTTGCCTTATCAACACTGTCGACGAGACACATCAACGTGCACAGTATGATACGTCTCCATAGCTGGAATTCAGTGACACAAAACCAGGATGACATTTCATTCTTCCACTGGATTTGAAAGAAACTGTGATAATTAATAATTAGTTATTTAATGACGCATCGTTTGCTCCTTTAGCAACTCAAACGGGAAGAGAGAAAAGCTCCTACTTAAATTCCCACTGACAGAATAGAGGGGACATTAGGGCTAGTTTAGAACACAGTATCTGAGCAGGGCTAGTTTAGAACACAGTATCTGAACAGGGCTAGTTTAGAACACAGTATCTGAGCAGGGCTAGTTTAGAACACAGTATCTGAGCAGGGCTAGTTTAGAACACAGTATCTGAGCAGGGCTAGTTTAGAACACAGTATCTGAACAGGGCTAGTTTAGAACACAGTATCTGAGCAGGGCTAGTTTAGAACACAGTATCTGAACAGGGCTAGTTTAGAACACAGTATCTGAGCAGGGCTAGTTTAGAACACAGTATCTGAACAGGGCTAGTTTAGAACACAGTATCTGAGCAGGGCTAGTTTAGAACACAGTATCTGAACAGGGCTAGTTTAGAACACAGTATCTGAGCAGGGCTCGTTTAGAACACAGTATCTGAGCAGGGCTCGTTTAGAACATAGTATCTGAGCAGGGCTAGTTTAGAACACAGTATCTGAACAGGGCTGGTTTAGAACACAGTATCTGAACAGGGCTAGTTTAGAACACAGTATCTGAGCAGGGCTCGTTTAGAACATAGTATCTGAACAGGGCTCGTTTAGAACACAGTATCTGAGCAGGGCTAGTTTAGAACACAGTATCTGAGCAGGGCTAGTTTGGGTGGTTTATAAGTTAACTTGCTAGAAGACCATTTATGCTCCAGGGAATCTGGCACATCGGACCGGTAACATTCTTCAACGCTGATTCAATGAAATGTTTAAGGTGATCTCTATTGTACCTAACAGCACACTGTGTGGTCCTCTGTGTTTAAAGTGATATAGCCGGTGCATGTGGTGGTGGTAAATGTATTTTATCTGGTAGACACACTAAGGTACAGCCAGGCGTACTGTTCTGTTAACATACGCAGGATATAGCACACATGCCTCTTCAGCAGGGCACCAACATACTTACTTAGGTCTTTGTTTTCCTTGTGGAGCGAAGGACGTCAATGACAGGGCACCAACATGACCTGTATCTATATCAGCAGAGAGTCGAGTGCCAATTACTTTCATTTCCTCATGATACGTCTCTGTGGTGCCTCAATGTAAAATGAGAGTTTCCATAATGAACATCCCAACCCTCCCGAGGCATCCCGTTTAACTTTGCCCAGTCTGGAATCCTCTGGAGCCTTCATTATGTGTCATTAGACTTCATAAGGTTTTCATGAGTTACTCTACCCTGCCGCTCCCATAGAAAACTCTGCAGATTTCACAGGCAGCTTATCCACTTGCAGACATAACCAGCCAAAGCAGTGGTCCCCATAGTAAAGTGTCATCCCAAAAGTCCAACCAACATTCTCTGAATATTCTCAGACTCAAAGAGCACTTATCCTTTTCTGTAGACAGATACAGTGACTACTCCACAGTCAAACATTTAATAGCTTAGACGAGACGGTAGGACTGTCAAATGTTAGCCTGCCGACAGTACTCCGAACCAGAAGGTGGCAGTAGTGTTGTTTGGCAATGCATGTCCCTGGGTGTTGCTTTATGGTCTAGTCTAGTCAATGTTATCTAGCTAGCGAGCTAGCTTGCTCTAATGTTGCTATTGTTGTAGAATGCCCTTGTTGATACTAGCCAGATAGCCACAGCTAGATATCTAGCTAGCAAAATTACTAAAAAAATACTATTTCATTCATTCTCCATAATCACAGACCATAGATACATTCTTAGCTAGATAGGTCAAATAAAGACACTGCATTGACTCTCGACAGCTAGCTACAGGCAGCTAGCTACAGGCAGCCAGCTAGCTACAGACAGCTAGCTACAGGCAGCCAGCTACAGACAGCTAGCTACAGGCAGCCAGCTACAGACAGCTAGCTACAGACAGCCAGCTACAGACTGCTAGCTACAGGCAGCTAGCTACAGACAACTAGCTACAGGCAGCCAGCTACAGGCAGCTAGCTACAGACTGCTAGCTACAGACAGCTAGCTACAGGCAGCTAGCTACAGACTGCTAGCTACAGACAGCTAGCTACAGACAGCCAGCTACAGACTGCTAGCTACAGACAGCTAGCTACAGACTGCTAGCTACAGACAGCTAGCTACAGGCAGCTAGCTACAGACAGCCAGCTACAGACAGCTAGCTACAGACAGCTAGCTACAGACTGCTAGCTACAGACAGCTAGCTACAGGCAGCTAGCTGCAGACAGCCAGCTACAGGCAGCCAGTGTGTGGTTGTGTCTGCCTTACTCAGTTAGCAAGCTAATGTTTTGCCTGGCTACGAAGACTCTTTGCTCCAGCCAAACGCTACTCCATGCCCTCGGACATTAGATGCTTCTGTGCAATGAGTCTGGATCTGAGTACATCCCCGACCCTTCACCGAATTTGAACACATTTGGGGCCGTCTGATTGGTCTAGAATCCGATGGGTTGAGCCAGAACACACGTGGGTAAAGGAGAGGTTTGAAAATGTGTCATTGGCTTTGATACTCTGATTGGTTTGAGACGATCTTAACACTGCTGACGCAAACACCTCCATCCTAACACAACCACCTCCACCCTGACACAACCTCCTCCGACCCCCAGCCACCTCAACCCTGACGCAACCACCTCCACCCTGACGCAAACACCTCCACCGTGACACAACCACCTCCACCCTGAAACAAACACCTCCACCCTTACACAACCACCTCCACCCTGATACAACCTCCTCCACCCTGACACAACCATCTCCACCCTGACACAACCTCCTCCGAACCCCAGCCACCTCCACCCTGAACCTATCACCTCCGACCCCCAGCCTCCTCTACCCCAAGCCACCTCCACCCTGACACAACCTCCTCCGACCCCCAGCCACCTCCAACCTGAACCAATCACCTCCGACCCCCAGCCACCTCCACCCTGACACAACCATCTCCACCCTGACACAACCTCCTCCGAACCCCAGCCACCTCCACCCTGAACCAATCACCTCCGACCCCCAGCCTCCTCTACCCCAAGCCACCTCCACCCTGACACAACCTCCTCCGACCCCCAGCCACCTCCAACCTGAACCAATCACCTCCGACCCCCAGCCAACTCCACCCTGACACAACCATCTACACCCTGACACAACCTCCTCTGACCCCCAGCCACCTCCACCCTGACACAACTATCTCCACCCTGAACCAATCACCTCCGACCACCAGCCACCTCCACCCGGACACAACCTCCTCCACCCTCACACAACCTCCTCCGACCCCCAACCACCTCCACCCTGACACAACCTCCTCCACCCTGACACAACCTCCTCTGACCCCCAGCCACCTCCACCATGAACCAACCATCTCCACCCTGACACAACCTCCTCTGACCCCCAGCCACTTCCACCCTGAACCAATCACCTCCGACCCCCAGCCACCTCACCCTGAACCAATCACCTCCGACCCCCAGCCACCTCCACCCACCACCCGAGAACCCCTGTTCCATCTTCTGAAGTCATCTTAATCAGAGAGCAGAGCTGTGGCCAATCAAAGGTCTTAAAGAACTCCATCTCCCACTACAGGCCACCAGAGGATTATAAATCCACTATCCAGAACGCTCTTCTTCGATCCAGGCCTCCACGTCTAATGAGAAGTCCCTAAAGCCCGAGATCACAGTGAGTCCTGGCCTAGAGACGACTGTACTGGGGCCCGCTGGAGGTGAGTCCTTATCCCGAGGAGATCCTATCTGCAGATGGAGACAGATACTGGCTTGTGAGTGTGTGGGATGATTAAAGAGTGGCAGAGGATTAGTGGAGTAGGTCGGGAAGCTCCAGAGAGTCTCATCTACATGGTGTTTAATGCTGGCTGATAAGTGGTAGCAGAGCAGCAGCACCTGAAGGCATGCGGAGGCTTCATCTGCACACATCTTAGACATCTTAAAGGGATTTAGGCTGTTTTACTGACACTACAATAGGCTCCTTTGTCTCTGTGCTGCTTAATGACACAATTAGACCACAATGCACTGCAACACTAAGCAGGCGTGTTAATGCAGTATAGTTTGACGGGTTGCCCATAGCTCAAAGGTCTGATCTAATCCAGTCAGAAAGATATACATTTCCACTGTGTCAGTTGTTACATTGTCTCATTATGAAAACAATTAGTAACATTGTGTTTCCTAACTGAATGCAGTGTGTCAGTGATTACATTGTCTCATCATGAAAATAATTAGTAACATTGTGTTTCCTAACTGAATGCAGTGTGTCAGTGATTACATTGTCTCATCATGAAAATAATTAGTAACATTGTGTTTCCTAACTGAATGCAGTGTGTCAGTTGTTACATTGTCTCATCACGAAAACAATTAGTAACATTGTGTTTCCTAACTGAATGCAGTGTGTCAGTTGTTACATTGTCTCATCACGAAAACAATTAGTAACATTGTGTTTCCTAACTGAATGCAGTGTGTCAGTGATTACGTTGTCTCATCATGAAAACAATTAGTAACATTGTGTTTCCTAACTGAATGCAGTGTGTCAGTGATTACATTGTCTCATCATGAAAACAATTAGTAACATTGTGTTTCCTAACTGAATGCAGTATGTCAGTGATTACATTGTCTCATCATGAAAACAATTAGTAACATTGTGTTTCCTAACTGAATGCAGTGTGTCAGTTGTTACATTGTCTCATCACGAAAACAATTAGTAACATTGTGTTTCCTAACTGAATGCAGTGTGTCAGTTGTTATATTGTCTCATCACGAAAACAATTAGTAACATTGTGTTTCCTAACTGAATGCAGTGTGTCAGTTGTTACATTGTCTCATCATGAAAACAATTAGTAACATTGTGTTTCCTAACTGAATGCAGTGTGTCAGTTGTTACATTGTCTCATCACGAAAACAATTAGTAACATTGTGTTTCCTAACTGAATGCAGTGTGTCAGTTGTTACATTGTCTCATCATGAAAACAATTAGTAACATTGTGTTTCCTAACTGAATGCAGTGTGTCAGTGATTACATTGTCTCATCATGAAAACAATTAGTAACATTGTGTTTCCTAACTGAATGCAGTGTGTCAGTGATTACATTGTCTCATCACGAAAACAATTAGTAACATTGTGTTTCCTAACTGAATGCAGTGTGTCAGTTGTTACATTGTCTCATCATGAAAACAATTAGTAACATTGTGTTTCCTAACTGAATGCAGTGTGTCAGTGATTACATTGTCTCATCACGAAAACAATTAGTAACATTGTGTTTCCTAACTGAATGCAGTGTGTCAGTGATTACATTGTCTCATCATGAAAACAATTAGTAACATTGTGTTTCCTAACTGAATGCAGTGTGTCAGTGATTACATTGTCTCATCATGAAAACAATTAGTAACATTGTGTTTCCTAACTGAATGCAGTGTGTCAGTTGTTACATTGTCTCATCATGAAAATAATTAGTAACATTGTGTTTCCTAACTGAATGCAGTGTGTCGTGTCTAAATACTGCGTCTTACGAAATGCACAGCTCGATAATCTGCCCACTGATTGGGAGGGACCAGAACAATAACACAGTAAACCCTGTAAATATATCCCTGTACTCCATATCATTGCTTTTATTAACTCAACGTAACGGTAGTCAAATAGAAACCTAACAAGAAACACATTGAACCAAACCTGCATCAATATTCATGACAACAAACATTATTAACGTGACAATTAGTCAATGGTCTGTTTCTCTCCATTCGACGGTGTGAGAAGAGACGACTCGACTCCAACAGGGTTTCTGTCATGCTGCCATCCACTACCCTTACGGTGTTACTGTCTCTCTGGCAGCTAATTAAAATAAATCAGGTCTGTGGACTGTCACTTCCTCTAATAGGAAGGAGGACTCTGCAAGCCCATCCTCAACACTGACTGCTGCTGAAGGCTGAGGGTTGGGGGAGGGGGGGGGCTAAAGTGGACAATTAAGAGGAATATTCTACCAGCCAGATGGAATATTCTACCAGCCAGATGGAATATTCTACCAGCCAGATGGAATATTCTACCAGCCAGATGGAATATTCTACCAGCCTGATGGAATATTCTACCAGCCAGATGGAATATTCTACCAGCCAGATGGAATATTCTACCAGCCAGATGGAATATTCTACCAGCCTGATGGAATATTCTACCAGCCAGATGGAATATTCTACCAGCCAGATGGAATATTCTACCAGCCTGATGGAATATTCTACCAGCCAGATGGAATATTCTACCAGCCAGATGGAATATTCTACCAGCCAGATGGAATATTCTACCAGCCAGATGGAATATTCTACCAGCCAGATGGAATATTCTACCAGCCAGATGGAATATTCTACCAGCCAGATGGAATATTCTACCAGCCAGGTGGAATATTCTACCAGCCAGATGGAATATTCTACCAGCCTGATGGAATATTCTACCAGCCAGATGGAATATTCTACCAGCCAGATGGAATATTCTACCAGCCTGATGGAATATTCTACCAGCCAGATGGAATATTCTACCAGCCAGATGGAATATTCTACCAGCCAGATGGAATATTCTACCAGCCAGATGGAATATTCTACCAGCCAGATGGAATATTCTACCAGCCAGATGGATTATTCTACCAGCCAGATGGAATATTCCTGGTTTTAATCACGTAGACGACAGCTAAATTCCAGAAGCTGATTTTTTCAAGTTAATGTGCAGCGTTCTTATGTCACTTTGAACTCCTTGCCCTCATTCCCGGGTCTGTGCACTGAACTGGTTCCCTGGTCTCTATACTGAACTGTTTCCCTGTTATCTATACTGAACTGGTTCCCTGGTCTCTATACTGAACTGGTTCCCTGGTCTCTATACTGAACTGGTTCCCTGGTCTCTATACTGAACTGGTTCCCTGGTCTCTATACTGAACTGGTTCCCTGGTCTCTATACTGAACTGGTTCCCTGGTCTCTGTACTGAACTGGTTCCCTGGTCTCTATACTGAACTGGTTCCCTGGTCTCTATACTGAACTGGTTCCCTGGCCTCTGCACTGAACTGGTTCCCTGGTCTCTATACTGAACTGGTTCCCTGGTCTCTATACTGAACTGGTTCCCTGGCCTCTGTACTGAACTGGTTCCCTGGTCTCTGTACTGAACTGGTTCCCTGGTCTCTGTACTGAACTGGTTCCCTGGTCTCTATACTGAACTGGTTCCCTGGTCTCTGTACTGAACTGGTTCCCTGGTCTCTATACTGAACTGGTTCCCTGGTCTCTGTACTGAACTGGTTCCCTGGTCTCTATACTGAACTGGTTCCCTGGTCTCTGTACTGAACTGGTTCCCTGGTCTCTATACTGAACTGGTTCCCTGGTCTCTATACTGAACTGGTTCCCTGGTCTCTATACTGAACTGGTTCCCTGGTCTCCGTACTGAACTGGTTCCCTGGTCTCTGTACTGAACTGGTTCCCTGGTCTCTATACTGAACTGGTTCCCTGGTCTCTATACTGAACTGGTTCCCTGGTCTCTGTACTGAACTGGTCCCCTGGTCTCTGTACCGAACTGGTTCCCTGGTCTCTGTACTGAACTGGTTCCTGGTCTCTGTACTGAACTGGTTCACTGGTCTCTATACTGAACTGGTTCCCTGGTCTCTGTACTGAACTGGTTCCCTGGTCTCTATACTGAACTGGTTCCCTGGTCTCTATACTGAACTGGTTCCCTGGTCTCCATACTGAACTGGCTCCTAGTCTCTGTAATGATCTGGTTCCTGGTCTCTGTACTTAACTGGTTCCCTGGTCTCTGTACTTAACTGGTTCCCTGGTCTCTGTACTGAACTGGTTCCCTGGTCTCTGTACTGAACTGGTTCCCTGGTCTCTATACTGAACTGGTTCCCTGGTCTCTGTACTGAACTGGTTCCCTGGTCTCTGTACTGAACTGGTTCCCTGGTCTCTGTACTGAACTGGTTCCCTGGTCTCTATACTGAACTGGTTCCCTGGTCTCTGTACTGAACTGGTTCCCTGGTCCCTGTACTGAACTGGTTCCCTGGTCTCTGTACTGAACTGGTTCCCTGGTCTCTATACTGAACTGGTTCCCTGGTCTCTGTACTGAACTGGTTCCCTGGTCTCTGTACTGAACTGGTTCCCTGGTCTCTGTACTGAACTGGTTCCCTGGTCTCTATACTGAACTGGTTCCCTGGTCTCTGTACTGAACTGGTTCCCTGGTCTCTGTACTGAACTGGTTCCCTGGTCTCTGTACTGAACTGGTTCCCTGGTCTCTATACTGAACTGGTTCCCTGGTCTCTGTACTGAACTGGTTCCCTGGTCTCTATACTGAACTGGTTCCCTGGTCTCTGTACTGAACTGGTTCCCTGGTCTCTGTACTGAACTGGTCCCCTGGTCTCTATACTGAACTGGTTGACTGGCCTCTATACTGAACTGGTTCCCTGGTCGATCAGCTTGGATGAGCTTGGATGAGCTGATCGACCAGAGTAAGGCTCCTATTAAAGCGCTTTTTCACATCTACCTTCTGCTCACTGCGTCTGACTCCACACCCTTCACTCTCCCGACGTTACAGCATCAATATAATAACTGTCAGTATAATGACTGTCAGTATCAGTATAATGGCTGTCAGTATCAGTCTAATGACTGTCTGTATCAGTATAATGACTGTCAGTATCCGGATAATGACTGTCAGTATCAGTATAATGACTGTCAGTACCAGTCTAATGACTGTCAGTACCAGTCTAATGACTGGGTCAGTACCAGTATAATGACTGTCAGTATCAGTATAATGACTGTCAGTATCAGTATAATGACTGTCAGTACCAGTCTAATGACTGGGTCAGTATCAGTATAATGACTGGGTCAGTACCAGTATAATGACTGTCAGTACCAGTCTAATGACTGGGTCAGTATCAGTCTAATGACTGTCAGTATCAGTATAATGACTGTCAGTACCAGTCTAATGACTGTCAGTATCAGTATAATGACTGGGTCAGTACCAGTATAATGACTGTCAGTACCAGTCTAATGACTGGGTCAGTATCAGTCTAATGACTGTCAGTATCAGTATAATGACTGTCAGTACCAGTCTAATGACTGTCAGTATCAGTATAATGACTGTCAGTACCAGTCTAATGACTGTCAGTATCAGTATAATGACTGTCAGTATCAGTATAATGACTGTCAGTACCAGTCTAATGACTGTCAGTATCAGTATAATGACTGTCAGTATCAGTATAATGACTGTGTCAGTATCAGTCTAATGACTGTCAGTACCAGTATAATGACTGTCAGTACCAGTCTAATGACTGTCAGTACCAGTCTAATGACTGTCAGTACCAGTCTAATGACTGGGTCAGTATCAGTCTAATGACTGGGTCAGTATCAGTCTAATGACTGGGTCAGTACCAGTCTAATGACTGTCAGTATCAGTCTAATGACTGGGTCAGTATCAGTCTAATGACTGGGTCAGTACCAGTATAATGACTGTCAGTACCAGTCTAATGACTGTCAGTACCAGTATAATGACTGTCAGTACCAGTCTAATGACTGGGTCAGTACCAGTATAATGACTGTCAGTACCAGTCTAATGACTGTCAGTACCAGTCTAATGACTGGGTCAGTACCAGTATAATGACTGTCAGTACCAGTCTAATGACTGTCAGTATCAGTCTAATGACTGTCAGTACCAGTCTAATGACTGTCAGTATCAGTATAATGACTGGGTCAGTACCAGTATAATGACTGTCAGTACCAGTCTAATGACTGGGTCAGTATCAGTCTAATGACTGTCAGTATCAGTATAATGACTGTCAGTACCAGTCTAATGACTGTCAGTATCAGTATAATGACTGGGTCAGTACCAGTATAATGACTGTCAGTACCAGTCTAATGACTGGGTCAGTATCAGTCTAATGACTGTCAGTATCAGTATAATGACTGTCAGTACCAGTCTAATGACTGTCAGTATCAGTATAATGACTGTCAGTACCAGTCTAATGACTGTCAGTATCAGTATAATGACTGTCTGTACCAGTCTAATGACTGTCAGTATCAGTATAATGACTGGGTCAGTACCAGTCTAATGACTGTCAGTACCAGTATAATGACTGTCAGTACCAGTCTAATGACTGTCAGTACCAGTCTAATGACTGTCAGTACCAGTCTAATGACTGTCAGTATCAGTCTAATGACTGTCAGTATCAGTATAATGACTGGGTCAGTACCAGTCTAATGACTGGGTCAGTACCAGTCTAATGACTGGGTCAGTACCAGTATAATGACTGTCAGTACCAGTCTAATGACTGTCAGTACCAGTCTAATGACTGGGTCAGTACCAGTATAATGACTGTCAGTACCAGTCTAATGACTGTCAGTACCAGTCTAATGACTGGGTCAGTACCAGTATAATGACTGTCAGTACCAGTCTAATGACTGTCAGTACCAGTCTAATGACTGGGTCAGTACCAGTATAATGACTGTCAGTACCAGTCTAATGACTGTCAGTACCAGTCTAATGACTGTCAGTACCAGTCTAATGACTGTCAGTATCAGTCTAATGACTGTCAGTACCAGTCTAATGACTGTCAGTACCAGTCTAATGACTGGGTCAGTACCAGTATAATGACTGGGTCAGTATCAGTATAATGACTGTCAGTACCAGTCTAATGACTGTCAGTATCAGTATAATGACTGTCAGTACCAGTCTAATGGCTGTCAGTATCAGTCTAATGACTGTCAGTACCAGTCTAATGACTGTCTGTATCAGTATAATGACTGGGTCAGTACCAGTATAATGACTGTCAGTATCAGTATAATGACTGGGTCAGTACCAGTCTAATGACTGTCAGTACCAGTATAATGACTGTCAGTATCAGTCTAATGACTGTCAGTACCAGTCTAATGACTGGGTCAGTACCAGTATAATGACTGGGTCAGTATCAGTATAATGACTGTCAGTACCAGTATAATGACTGGGTCAGTACCAGTATAATGACTGGGTCAGTACCAGTCTAATGACTGTCAGTACCAGTCTAATGACTGTCAGTACCAGTCTAATGACTGTCAGTATCAGTCTAATGACTGTCAGTACCAGTCTAATGACTGTCAGTACCAGTCTAATGACTGGGTCAGTACCAGTATAATGACTGGGTCAGTATCAGTATAATGACTGTCAGTACCAGTCTAATGACTGTCAGTACCAGTCTAATGACTGTCAGTACCAGTATAATGGCTGTCAGTATCAGTATAATGACTGTCAGTACCAGTATAATGACTGTCAGTATCAGTATAATGATTGGGTCAGTACCAGTCTAATGACTGTCAGTACCAGTCTAATGACTGGGTCAGTATCAGTATAATGACTGTCAGTATCAGTATAATGACTGGGTCAGTATCAGTATAATGACTGTCAGTATCAGTATAATGACTGTCAGTATCAGTATAATGACTGTCAGTATCAGTATAATGACTGTCAGTATCAGTCTAATGACTGTCAGTATCAGTATAATGACTGTCAGTATCAGTCTAATGACTGTCAGTATCAATATAATGACTGTCAGTACCAGTATAATGACTGTCAGTATCAGTCTAATGACTGTCAGTATCAGTATAATGACTGTCAGTACCAGTCTAATGACTGTCAGTATCAGTATAATGACTGTCAGTATCAGTCTAATGACTGTCAGTATCAGTATAATGACTGTCAGTACCAGTCTAATGACTGTCAGTATCAGTATAATGACTGGGTCAGTATCAGTCTAATGACTGGGTCAGTACCAGTATAATGACTGGGTCAGTACCAGTATAATGACTGTCAATACCAGTATAATGACTGGGTCAGTACCAGTCTAATGACTGTCAGTATCAGTATAATGACTGTCAGTACCAGTATAATGACTGTCAGTACCAGTCTAATGACTGTCAGTATCAGTATAATGACTGGGTCAGTACCAGTCTAATGACTGTCAGTATCAGTCTAATAACTGTCAGTACCAGTATAATGACTGGGTCAGTACCAGTCTAATGACTGTCAGTACCAGTCTAATGACTGGGTCAGTACCAGTCTAATGACTGTCAGTATCAGTATAATGACTGTCTGTACCAGTCTAATGACTGTCAGTACCAGTCTAATGACTGTCTGTACCAGTCTAATGACTGTCAGTATCAATATAATGACTTGGTCAGTACCAGTCTAATGACTGTCAGTATCAGTATAATGACTGTCAGTATCAGTATAATGACTGTCAGTATCAGTATAATGACTGGGTCAGTATCAGTATAATGACTGGGTCAGTACCAGTCTAATGACTGTCAGTATCAGTATAATGACTGGGTCAGTACCAGTCTAATGACTGTCAGTACCAGTCTAATGACTGTCAGTACCAGTCTAATGACTGTCTGTACCAGTCTAATGACTGTCAGTACCAGTCTAATGACTGTCAGTATCAATATGATGACTGGGTCAGTACCAGTCTAATGACTGTCAGTATCAGTATAATGACTGGGTCAGTACCAGTCCAATGACTGTCAGTATCAGTCTAATGACTGTCAGTACCAGTCTAATGACTGTCAGTATCAGTATAATGACTGGGTCAGTACCAGTCTAATGACTGTCAGTACCAGTCTAATGACTGTCAGTACCAGTCTAATGACTGTCTGTATCAGTATAATGACTGTCAGTATCAGTATAATGACTGTCAGGTCAATGACTACCAGTCTAATGACTGTCAGTACCAGTATAATGACTGTCAGTACCAGTCTAATGACTGTCAGTACCAGTCTAATGACTGTCTGTACCAGTCTAATGACTGTCTACCAGTCTAATGTGTCTGTACCAGTCTAATGACTGTCAGTATCAGTATAATGACTGGGTCAGTATCAGTCTAATGACTGTCAGTACCAGTATAATGACTGGGTCAGTATCAGTATAATGACTGTCAGTACCAGTCTAATGACTGTCAGTATCAGTATAATGACTGTCAGTATCAGTATAATGACTGTCAGTATCAGTATAATGACTGTCTGTATCAGTATAATGACTCAGTACCAGTATAATGACTGGGTCAGTACCAGTATAATGACTGTCAGTACCAGTATAATGACTGTCAGTATCAGTATAATGACTGTCAGTATCAGTATAATGACTGTCAGTATCAGTATAATGACTGGGTCAGTATCAGTATAATGACTGTCTGTATCAGTATAATGACTGTCAGTACCAGTATAATGACTGTCTGTATCAGTATAATGACTGTCAGTACCAGTATAATGACTGTCTGTATCAGTATAATTGCTGTCTGTACCAGTCTAATGACTGTCAGTACCAGTATAATGACTGTCAGTATCAGTATAATGACTGTCAGTATCAGTATAATGACTGGGTCAGTACCAGTCTAATGACTGTCAGTACCAGTCTAATGACTGTCAGTACCAGTCTAATGACTGTCAGTATCAGTATAATGACTGAGTCAGTACCAGTCTAATGACTGTCAGTACCAGTATAATGACTGTCAGTATCAGTATAATGACTGTCAGTACCAGTCTAATGACTGTCAGTACCAGTATAATGACTGTCAGTATCAGTCTAATGACTGGGTCAGTACCAGTCTAATGACTGTCAGTACCAGTATAATGACTGTCAGTACCAGTCTAATGACTGTCAGTACCAGTCTAATGACTGTCAGTATCAGTATAATGACTGTCAGTACCAGTATAATGACTGTCAGTACCAGTATAATGACTGTCAGTACCAGTCTAATGACTGTCAGTACCAGTATAATGACTGTCAGTATATAATGACTGTCAGTATCAGTCTAATGACTGTCAGTATCAGTATAATGACTGTCAGTATCAGTATAATGACTGTCAGTACCAGTATAATGACTGGGTCAGTATCAGTCTAATGACTGTCAGTACCAGTATAATGACTGGGTCAGTACCAGTATAATGACTGTCAGTATCAGTATAATGACTGGGTCAGTACCAGTCTAATGACTGTCAGTACCAGTATAATGACTGTCAGTACCAGTATAATGACTGTCAGTATCAGTCTAATGACTGTCAGTATCAGTATAATGACTGTCAGTATCAGTATAATGACTGTCAGTATCAGTCTAATGACTGGGTCAGTATCAGTATAATGACTGGGTCAGTACCAGTCTAATGACTGTCAGTATCAATATAATGACTGTCTGTACCAGTCTAATGACTGGGTCAGTATCAGTATAATGACTGTCAGTATCAATATAATGACTGTCTGTATCAGTCTAATGACTGGGTCAGTATCAGTATAATGACTGTCAGTACCAGTCTAATGACTGTCAGTATCAGTATAATGACTGTCAGTATCAGTATAATGACTGGGTCAGTATCAGTCTAATGACTGTCAGTATCAATATAATGACTGTCTGTATCAGTCTAATGACTGGGTCAGTACCAGTATAATGACTGTCAGTACCAGTCTAATGACTGTCAGTATCAGTATAATGACTGGGTCAGTACCAGTCTAATGACTGTCAGTATCAGTCTAATAACTGTCAGTACCAGTATAATGACTGTCAGTACCAGTACCAGTCTATGACTGTCAGTACCAGTCTAATGACTGGGTCAGTACCAGTCTAATGACTGTCAGTATCAGTATAATGACTGTCTGTACCAGTCTAATGACTGTCAGTACCAGTCTAATGACTGTCTGTACCAGTCTAATGACTGTCAGTATCAATATAATGACTGGGTCAGTACCAGTCTAATGACTGTCAGTATCAGTATAATGACTGTCAGTACCAGTATAATGACTGTCAGTATCAGTATAATGACTGGGTCAGTACCAGTCTAATGACTGTCAGTATCAGTCTAATGACTGTCAGTACCAGTCTAATGACTGTCAGTATCAGTATAATGACTAGGGCAGTACCAGTCTAATGACTGTCAGTACCAGTCTAATGACTGTCAGTACCAGTCTAATGACTGTCTGTACCAGTCTAATGACTGTCAGTACCAGTCTAATGACTGTCAGTATCAATATGATGACTGGGTCAGTACCAGTCTAATGACTGTCAGTATCAGTATAATGACTGGGTCAGTACCAGTCTAATGACTGTCAGTATCAGTCTAATGACTGTCAGTACCAGTCTAATGACTGTCAGTATCAGTATAATGACTGGGTCAGTACCAGTCTAATGACTGTCAGTATCAGTATAATGACTGGGTCAGTACCAGTCTAATGACTGTCAGTACCAGTCTAATGACTGTCTGTACCAGTCTAATGACTGTCAGTACCAGTCTAATGACTGTCTGTACCAGTCTAATGACTGTCAGTATCAGTCTAATGACTGTCTGTATCAGTCTAATGACTGTCAGTATCAGTATAATGACTGGGTCAGTATCAGTATAATGGCTGTCAGTACCAGTATAATGACTGGGTCAGTACCAGTATAATGACTGTCAGTACCAGTCTAATGACTGTCAGTATCAGTATAATGGCTGTCTGTATCAGTATAATGACTGTCAGTATCAGTCTAATGACTGGGTCAGTACCAGTATAATGACTGGGTCAGTACCAGTATAATGACTGTCAGTACCAGTATAATGACTGTCAGTATCAGTATAATGACTGTCAGTATCAGTATAATGACTGTCAGTATCAGTATAATGACTGGGTCAGTATCAGTATAATGACTGTCTGTATCAGTATAATGACTGTCAGTACCAGTATAATGACTGTCTGTATCAGTATAATGACTGTCAGTACCAGTATAATGACTGTCAGTATCAGTCTAATGACTGGGTCAGTACCAGTCTAATGACTGTCAGTACCAGTATAATGACTGTCAGTACCAGTATAATGACTGTCAGTACCAGTCTAATGACTGTCAGTATCAGTATAATGGCTGTCTGTATCAGTATAATGACTGTCAGTACCAGTATAATGACTGTCAGTACCAGTCTAATGACTGGGTCAGTACCAGTATAATGACTGTCAGTACCAGTATAATGACTGTCAGTATCAGTCTAATGACTGTCAGTATCAGTATAATGACTGTCAGTATCAGTATAATGACTGTCAGTACCAGTATAATGACTGGTCTAATGACTCAGTACCAGTAATGACTGGGTCAGTCTAATGACTGTCAGTAATGACCAGTATAATGACTGGGTCAGTACCAGTATAATGACTGTCAGTACCAGTATAATGACTGTCAGTATCAGTATAATGACTGTCAGTATCAGTATAATGACTGTCAGTATCAGTATAATGACTGTCAGTATCAGTATAATGACTGTCAGTATCAGTCTAATGACTGTCAGTATCAGTCTAATGACTGTCAGTATCAGTATAATGACTGTCAGTATCAGTATAATGACTGTCAGTATCAGTATAATGACTGTCAGTATCAGTATAATGACTGTCAGTATCAGTATAATGACTGTCAGTACCAGTATAATGACTGGGTCAGTACCAGTCTAATGACTGGGTCAGTATCAGTCTAATGACTGTCAGTACCAGTATAATGACTGGGTCAGTACCAGTCTAATGACTGTCAGTACCAGTATAATGACTGGGTCAGTACCAGTATAATGACTGTCAGTACCAGTATAATGACTGTCAGTATCAGTATAATGACTGTCAGTATCAGTATAATGACTGGGTCAGTACCAGTCTAATGACTGTCAGTACCAGTATAATGACTGGGTCAGTACCAGTATAATGACTGTCAGTATCAGTCTAATGACTGTCAGTACCAGTCTAATGACTGTCAGTACCAGTCTAATGACTGTCATTATCAGTATAATGACTGTCAGTACCAGTCTAATGACTGGGTCAGTACCAGTATAATGACTGGGTCAGTATCAGTCTAATGACTGTCAGTACCAGTCTAATGACTGGGTCAGTACCAGTCTAATGACTGTCAGTATCAGTCTAATGACTGGGTCAGTACCAGTCTAATGACTGGGTCAGTACCAGTCTAATGACTGGGTCAGTACCAGTCTAATGACTGTCAGTATCAGTCTAATGACTGGGTCAGTACCAGTCTAATGACTGTCAGTACCAGTCTAATGACTGGGTCAGTACCAGTCTAATGACTGTCAGTATCAGTATAATGACTGGGTCAGTACCAGTCTAATGACTGTCAGTATCAGTCTAATGACTGGGTCAGTATCAGTCTAATGACTGTCAGTACCAGTCTAATGACTGGGTCAGTATCAGTATAATGACTGTCAGTACCAGTATAATGACTGTCAGTACCAGTCTAATGACTGTCAGTACCAGTCTAATGACTGTCAGTACCAGTCTAATGACTGGGTCAGTATCAGTATAATGACTGTCAGTACCAGTATAATGACTGTCAGTACCAGTCTAATGACTGTCAGTACCAGTCTAATGACTGTCAGTATCAGTCTAATGACTGTCAGTACCAGTCTAATGACTGTCAGTATCAGTATAATGACTAGGGCAGTACCAGTCTAATGACTGTCAGTACCAATCTAATGACTGTCAGTACCAGTCTAATGACTGTCTGTACCAGTCTAATGACTGTCAGTACCAGTCTAATGACTGTCAGTATCAATATGATGACTGGGTCAGTACCAGTCTAATGACTGTCAGTATCAGTATAATGACTGGGTCAGTACCAGTCTAATGACTGTCAGTATCAGTCTAATGACTGTCAGTACCAGTCTAATGACTGTCAGTATCAGTATAATGACTGGGTCAGTACCAGTCTAATGACTGTCAGTATCAGTATAATGACTGGGTCAGTACCAGTCTAATGACTGTCAGTACCAGTCTAATGACTGTCTGTACCAGTCTAATGACTGTCAGTACCAGTCTAATGACTGTCAGTATCAGTATAATGACTGTCAGTATCAGTCTATAATGACTGTCAGTATCAGTATAATGACTGTCAGTATCAGTCAGTATCAGTATAATGGCTGTCAGTACCAGTATAATGACTGTCAGTACCAGTATAATGACTGTCAGTACCAGTCTAATGACTGTCAGTATCAGTATAATGACTGTCAGTATCAGTATAATGACTGTCAGTATCAGTCTAATGACTGGGTCAGTACCAGTATAATGACTGGGTCAGTACCAGTATAATGACTGTCAGTACCAGTATAATGACTGTCAGTATCAGTATAATGACTGTCAGTATCAGTATAATGACTGTCAGTATCAGTATAATGACTGGGTCAGTATCAGTATAATGACTGTCTGTATCAGTATAATGACTGTCAGTACCAGTATAATGACTGTCTGTATCAGTATAATGACTGTCAGTACCAGTATAATGACTGTCTGTATCAGTATAATGGCTGTCTGTACCAGTCTAATGACTGTCAGTACCAGTATAATGGCTGTCAGTATCAGTATAATGACTGTCAGTATCAGTATAATGACTGTCAGTATCAGTATAATGACTGTCAGTATCAGTATAATGACTGTCAGTATCAGTATAATGACTGTCAGTATCAGTATAATGACTGTTAGTACCAGTATAATGACTGGGTCAGTATCAGTCTAATGACTGTCAGTACCAGTATAATGACTGGGTCAGTACCAGTCTAATGACTGTCAGTACCAGTATAATGACTGTCAGTATCAGTATAATGACTGGGTCAGTACCAGTCTAATGACTGTCAGTACCAGTCTAATGACTGGGTCAGTATCAGTATAATGACTGTCAGTATCAGTATAATGACTGTCAGTACCAGTATAATGACTGTCAGTATCAGTCTAATGACTGTCAGTACCAGTATAATGACTGGGTCAGTATCAGTATAATGACTGTCAGTATCAGTCTAATGACTGTCAGTATCAGTATAATGACTGTCAGTATCAGTCTAATGACTGTCAGTATCAATATAATGACTGTCAGTACCAGTATAATGACTGTCAGTATCAGTCTAATGACTGTCAGTATCAGTAAAATGACTGTCAGTACCAGTCTAATGACTGTCAGTATCAGTATAATGACTGTCAGTATCAGTCTAATGACTGTCAGTATCAGTATAATGACTGTCAGTACCAGTCTAATGACTGTCAGTATCAGTATAATGACTGTCAGTATCAGTCTAATGACTGGGTCAGTACCAGTATAATGACTGGGTCAGTACCAGTATAATGACTGTCAGTATCAGTATAATGACTGGGTCAGTACCAGTCTAATGACTGTCAGTATCAGTATAATGACTGTCAGTATCAGTATAATGACTGGGTCAGTACCAGTCTAATGACTGTCAGTATCAGTATAATGACTGGGTCAGTACCAGTCTAATGACTGTCAGTATCAGTATAATGACTGTCAGTACCAGTCTAATGACTGGGTCAGTACCAGTCAGTACCAGTATAATGACTGTCAGTACCAGTCTAATGACTGTCAGTACCAGTCTAATGACTGTCAGTACCAGTATAATGACTGTCAGTATCAGTATAATGACTGGGTCAGTATCAGTATAATGACTGGGTCAGTACCAGTCTAATGACTGTCAGTATCAGTCTAATGACTGTCAGTACCAGTCTAATGACTGTCAGTATCAGTATAATGACTAGGGCAGTACCAGTCTAATGACTGTCAGTACCAATCTAATGACTGTCAGTACCAGTCTAATGACTGTCTGTACCAGTCTAATGACTGTCAGTACCAGTCTAATGACTGTCAGTATCAATATGATGACTGGGTCAGTACCAGTCTAATGACTGTCAGTATCAGTATAATGACTGGGTCAGTACCAGTCTAATGACTGTCAGTATCAGTCTAATGACTGTCAGTACCAGTCTAATGACTGTCAGTATCAGTATAATGACTGGGTCAGTACCAGTCTAATGACTGTCAGTATCAGTATAATGACTGGGTCAGTACCAGTCTAATGACTGTCAGTACCAGTCTAATGACTGTCTGTACCAGTCTAATGACTGTCTGTACCAGTCTAATGACTGTCAGTATCAGTCTAATGACTGTCAGTATCAGTCTAATGACTGTCAGTATCAGTATAATGACTGGGTCAGTATCAGTATAATGGCTGTCAGTACCAGTATAATGACTGGGTCAGTACCAGTATAATGACTGTCAGTACCAGTCTAATGACTGTCAGTATCAGTATAATGGCTGTCTGTATCAGTATAATGACTGTCAGTATCAGTCTAATGACTGGGTCAGTACCAGTATAATGACTGGGTCAGTACCAGTATAATGACTGTCAGTACCAGTATAATGACTGTCAGTATCAGTATAATGACTGTCAGTATCAGTATAATGACTGTCAGTATCAGTATAATGACTGGGTCAGTATCAGTATAATGACTGTCTGTATCAGTATAATGACTGTCAGTACCAGTATAATGACTGTCTGTATCAGTATAATGACTGTCAGTACCAGTATAATGACTGTCTGTATCAGTATAATGGCTGTCTGTACCAGTCTAATGACTGTCAGTACCAGTATAATGACTGTCAGTATCAGTATAATGACTGTCAGTATCAGTATAATGACTGGGTCAGTACCAGTCTAATGACTGTCAGTACCAGTCTAATGACTGTCAGTACCAGTCTAATGACTGTCAGTATCAGTATAATGACTGAGTCAGTACCAGTCTAATGACTGTCAGTACCAGTATAATGACTGTCAGTATCAGTATAATGACTGTCAGTACCAGTCTAATGACTGTCAGTACCAGTATAATGACTGTCAGTATCAGTCTAATGACTGGGTCAGTACCAGTCTAATGACTGTCAGTACCAGTATAATGACTGTCAGTACCAGTATAATGACTGTCAGTACCAGTCTAATGACTGTCAGTATCAGTATAATGGCTGTCTGTATCAGTATAATGACTGTCAGTACCAGTCTAATGACTGTCAGTACCAGTATAATGACTGTCAGTACCAGTATAATGACTGTCAGTATCAGTATAATGACTGTCAGTATCAGTATAATGACTGTCAGTATCAGTATAATGACTGTCAGTACCAGTATAATGACTGTCAGTATCAGTCTAATGACTGTCAGTATCAGTATAATGACTGGGTCAGTACCAGTATAATGACTGTCAGTACCAGTATAATGACTGTCAGTATCAGTATAATGACTGTCAGTACCAGTATAATGACTGTCAGTACCAGTCTAATGACTGTCAGTATCAGTATAATGACTGTCAGTATCAGTCTAATGACTGTCAGTATCAGTCTAATGACTGTCAGTATCAGTATAATGACTGTCAGTATCAGTATAATGACTGTCAGTATCAGTATAATGACTGTCAGTATCAGTATAATGACTGTCAGTATCAGTATAATGACTGTCAGTATCAGTATAATGACTGTCAGTACCAGTATAATGACTGGGTCAGTATCAGTCTAATGACTGTCAGTACCAGTATAATGACTGGGTCAGTACCAGTCTAATGACTGTCAGTACCAGTATAATGACTGTCAGTATCAGTATAATGACTGGGTCAGTACCAGTCTAATGACTGTCAGTACCAGTCTAATGACTGGGTCAGTATCAGTATAATGACTGTCAGTATCAGTATAATGACTGGGTCAGTATCAGTATAATGACTGTCAGTATCAGTATAATGACTGTCAGTATCAGTATAATGACTGTCAGTATCAGTCTAATGACTGTCAGTATCAGTATAATGACTGTCAGTATCAGTCTAATGACTGTCAGTATCAATATAATGACTGTCAGTACCAGTATAATGACTGTCAGTATCAGTATAATGACTGTCAGTACCAGTATAATGACTGTCAGTACCAGTCTAATGACTGTCAGTATCAGTATAATGACTGTCAGTATCAGTCTAATGACTGTCAGTATCAGTCTAATGACTGTCAGTACCAGTCTAATGACTGTCAGTATCAGTATAATGACTGGGTCAGTATCAGTCTAATGACTGGGTCAGTACCAGTATAATGACTGGGTCAGTATGTATAATGACTGTCAATACCAGTATAATGACTGGGTCAGTACCAGTCTAATGACTGTCAGTATCAGTATAATGACTGTCAGTACCAGTATAATGACTGTCAGTACCAGTCTAATGACTGTCAGTATCAGTATAATGACTGGGTCAGTACCAGTCTAATGACTGTCAGTATCAGTCTAATAACTGTCAGTACCAGTATAATGACTGGGTCAGTACCAGTCTAATGACTGTCAGTACCAGTCTAATGACTGGGTCAGTACCAGTCTAATGACTGTCAGTATCAGTATAATGACTGTCTGTACCAGTCTAATGACTGTCAGTACCAGTCTAATGACTGTCTGTACCAGTCTAATGACTGTCAGTATCAATATAATGACTGGGTCAGTACCAGTCTAATGACTGTCAGTATCAGTATAATGACTGTCAGTACCAGTATAATGACTGTCAGTATCAGTATAATGACTGGGTCAGTATCAGTATAATGACTGTCAGTACCAGTATAATGACTGGGTCAGTACCAGTCTAATGACTGTCAGTACCAGTATAATGACTGGGTCAGTACCAGTATAATGACTGTCAGTACCAGTATAATGACTGTCAGTATCAGTATAATGACTGTCAGTACCAGTATAATGACTGTCAGTACCAGTCTAATGACTGTCAGTACCAGTATAATGACTGGGTCAGTACCAGTATAATGACTGTCAGTATCAGTCTAATGACTGTCAGTACCAGTCTAATGACTGTCAGTACCAGTCTAATGACTGTCATTATCAGTATAATGACTGTCAGTACCAGTCTAATGACTGGGTCAGTATCAGTCTAATGACTGTCAGTACCAGTCTAATGACTGTCAGTACCAGTCTAATGACTGTCAGTACCAGTCTAATGACTGTCAGTACCAGTCTAATGACTGTCAGTACCAGTCTAATGACTGGGTCAGTATCAGTATAATGACTGTCTGTATCAGTCTAATGACTGGGTCAGTATCAGTATAATGACTGTCAGTACCAGTCTAATGACTGTCAGTATCAGTATAATGACTGGGTCAGTATCAGTCTAATGACTGGGTCAGTACCAGTATAATGACTGTCAGTACCAGTCTAATGACTGTCAGTATCAGTATAATGACTGGGTCAGTACCAGTCTAATGACTGTCAGTATCAGTCTAATAACTGTCAGTACCAGTATAATGACTGGGTCAGTACCAGTCTAATGACTGTCAGTACCAGTCTAATGACTGTCAGTATCAGTATAATGACCAGTGACTGGGTCAGTACCAGTCTAATGACTGTCAGTACCAGTCTAATGACTGTCTGTACCAGTCTAATGACTGTCATATCAATATAATGACTGGGTCAGTACCAGTCTAATGACTGTCAGTATCAGTACCAGTATAATGACTGTCAGTATCAGTATAATGACTGGGTCAGTATCAGTATAATGACTGGGTCAGTACCAGTCTAAATGACTGTCAGTATCAGTCTAATGACTGTCAGTACCAGTCTAATGACTGTCAGTATCAGTATAATGACTGGGCAGTACCAGTCTAATGACTGTCAGTACCAATCTAATGACTGTCAGTACCAGTCTAATGACTGTCTGTACCAGTCTAATGACTGTCAGTACCAGTCTAATGACTGTCAGTATCAATATGATGACTGGGTCAGTACCAGTCTAATGACTGTCAGTATCAGTATAATGACTGGGTCAGTACCAGTCTAATGACTGTCAGTACCAGTCTAATGACTGTCAGTATCAGTATAATGACTGGGTCAGTACCAGTCTAATGACTGTCAGTATCAGTATAATGACTGTCAGTACCAGTCTAATGACTGTCAGTACCAGTCTAATGACTGTCAGTACCAGTCTAATGACTGTCAGTACCAGTATAATGACTGTCAGTACCAGTCTAATGACTGTCAGTATCAGTATAATGACTGTCAGTATCAGTATAATGACTGGGTCAGTATCAGTATAATGACTGTCAGTACCAGTCTAATGGCTGGGTCAGTACCAGTCTAATGACTGTCAGTACCAGTCTAATGACTGTCAGTATCAGTATAATGACTGTCAGTATCAGTATAATGACTGGGTCAGTATCAGTATAATGACTGTCAGTACCAGTCTAATGACTGTCAGTACCAGTATAATGACTGTCAGTATCAGTATAATGACTGTCAGTACCAGTATAATGACTGTCAGTATCAGTATAATGACTGTCAGTATCAGTATAATGACTGTCAGTACCAGTATAATGACTGTCAGTATCAGTATAATGACTGTCAGTACCAGTCTAATGACTGTCAGTGTATCAGTATAATGACTGTCAGTACCAGTCTAATGACTGTCAGTATCAGTATAATGACTGTCAGTATCAGTATAATGACTGTCAGTATCAGTATAATGACTGGGTCAGTACCAGTCTAATGACTGTCAGTATCAGTATAATGACTGTCAGTACCAGTCTAATGACTGTCAGTATCAGTATAATGACTGTCAGTACCAGTATAATGACTGTCAGTATCAGTCTAATGACTGTCAGTACCAGTCTAATGACTGTCAGTACCAGTACCAGTCTAATGACTGTCAGTATCAGTATAATGACTGTCAGTACCAGTATAATGACTGTCAGTATCAGTATAATGACTGTCAGTACCAGTCTAATGACTGTCAGTATCAGTATAATGACTGTCAGTACCAGTATAATGACTGTCAGTACCAGTATAATGACTGTCAGTACCAGTCTAATGACTGTCAGTACAGTATAATGACTGTCAGTACCAGTATAATGACTGTCAGTACCAGTATAATGACTGTCAGTATCAGTATAATGACTGTCAGTATCAGTATAATGACTGTCAGTATCAGTCTAATGACTGTCAGTACCAGTAAATGACTGTCAGTATCAGTCTAATGACTGTCAGTACCAGTCTAATGACTGTCAGTACCAGTATAATGACTGTCAGTATCAGTATAATGACTGTCAGTACCAGTATAATGACTGTCAGTACCAGTATAATGACTGTCAGTACCAGTATAATGACTGTCAGTACCAGTATAATGACTGTCAGTATCAGTATAATGACTGTCAGTATCAGTATAATGACTGTCAGTATCAGTATAATGACTGTCAGTACCAGTCTAATGACTGTCAGTACCAGTGACTGTCAGTATCAGTCTAATGACTGTCAGTACCAGTATAATGACTGTCAGTATCAGTATAATGACTGTCAGTACCAGTATAATGACTGTCAGTACCAGTATAATGACTGTCAGTACCAGTATAATGACTGTCAGTATCAGTCTAATGACTGTCAGTATCAGTATAATGACTGTCAGTATCAGTACCAGTATAATGACTGTCAGTATCAGTCTAATGACTGTCAGTATCAGTATAATGACTGTCAGTATCAGTATAATGACTGTCAGTATCAGTATAATGACTGTCAGTATCAGTATAATGACTGTCAGTATAATGACTGTCAGTATCAGTATAATGACTGTCAGTACCAGTATAATGACTGTCAGTACCAGTATAATGACTGTCAGTACCAGTATAATGACTGTCAGTATCAGTCTAATGACTGTCAGTATCAGTCTAATGACTGTCAGTATCAGTCTAATAATGACTGTCAGTATCAGTATAATGACTGTCAGTACCAGTATAATGACTGTCAGTACAGTAATGACTGGGTCAGTATCAGTATAATGACTGTCAGTACCAGTATCAGTACCAGTCTAATGACTGTCAGTATCAGTATAATGACTGTCAGTATCAGTATAATGACTGTCAGTATCAGTAATGACTGTAATGACTGTCAGTACCAGTATAATGACTGTCAGTATCAGTATAATGACTGTCAGTAATGACTGTCAGTATCAGTATAATGACTGTCAGTATCAGTAATGACTGTCAGTATAATGACTGTCAGTATCAGTATAATGACTGTCAGTATCAGTCTAATGACTGTCAGTACCAGTCTGTAATGACTGTCAGTAATGACTGTCAGTACCAGTAATGACTGTCAGTATCAGTCTAATGACTGTCAGTATCAGTATAATGACTGTCAGTACCAGTCTAATGACTGTCAGTATCAGTATAATGACTGTCAGTATCAGTCTAATGACTGTCAGTATCAGTATAATGACTGTCAGTACCAGTCTAATGACTGTCAGTATCAGTATAATACTGTCAATGACTGTCAGTATCAGTATAATGACTGTACAGTTAATGACTGTACCAGTACTGTCAGTCATAATGATACTGTCAGTACAGTCTAATGACTGGTACAGTATAATGACTGGGTCAGTCAGTTAATGACTGATATCTGACAGTCATCTAATGACTGGTACTGTACAGTCATTAGACTGGTACTGACAGTCATTATAATGACTGTCAGTATCAGTATAATGACTGGTCACAGTGACTGTCAGTCATAGACTGTCAGTACTAATGACTGTGACAGTCATTATGACTGTCTGTATAATGACTGTCAGTCATTAATGACTGGGTCAGTACCAGTCTAATGACTGTCAGTCATTAATGACTGGTACTAATGACAGTCATTATGACTGTCAGTACCAGTCTAATGACTGTCACTGACAGTCATTAATGACTGTCAGTACTGACTGTCAGTCAGTCTAATGACTGTCAGACTGGTACAGACCAGTCATATATGACTGATACTGACAGTACCAGTCTAATGACTGTCAGTAGACTGGTATAATGACTGTCAGTATCAGTATAATGACCCAGTCATTAGACTGATACTGACCCAGTCACTGTCAGTATCTGTATAATGACTGACAGTACAGTCTAATGACTGTCATACTGACTGTCAGTACCAGTATAATGACTGTCAGTACATCTAATGACTGTCAGTACTGACAGTCATTACCAGTCTAATGACTGTCAGTCAGTTAATGACTGTCAGTACAGTCATAATGACTGGTACTGACAGTCATTATACTGGTACTCTAATGACTGTCAGTATCAGTATAATGACTGACCCAGTATCAGTATAATGACTGGTACTGACAGTACAGTTAATGACTGGTCAGTACTGACAGTCATTAGTACTGGTAATGACTGTCATATAGTATAATGGTACCAGTCTGTCACAGTCATATATACTGATACTGACAGTCAGTCTAATGACTGGTACTGTACTGTCAGTCATTATGACTGTCAGTACCAGTCTAGTCATTAGTACTGTCAGTACTGACAGTCAGTATAGTCTGGTGACTGTCAGTCAGTATAATGACTGGTACTGACAGTCATTATGACTGGTACTGACAGTCATTATGACTGTCATACTATAATGACAGTCATTAGTACTGGTGACTGACAGTACCATTAATGACTGGTACTGACAGTCATTAGACTGGTACTGACAGTCATAATGACTGTCACTGACTGGGTCAGTACTATAATGACCAGTCATTATACTGTCAGTAACAGTCATTATGACTGGTACTGTACAGTCATTATACTGATACTGTCAGTCATTAATGACTGGTACTGACAGTCATTAATGACTGGTACTGACCAAGTCATTATGACTGATACTGACAGTCATTAATGACTGGTACAGTACCCAGTCATTAGTACTGATACTGACTGTCATTAGTATAATGACTGTACTGACAGTCATTATACTGATACTGACTGTCAGTCATTAATGACTGGTATCAGTATAATGACTGTCAGTACATTATACTGATACTGACAGTCATTAATGACTGGTACTGACCCAGTCATGACTGTCAGTACTGTCTACTGACAGTCATTATGACTGGTACTGACAGTCATATAATGACTGTCAGTACTGACCCAGTCATTAGACTGATACTGACAGTCAGTATCAGTATAATGACTGACAGTATCAGTTAATGACTGTCAGTACTGACAGTCATTATACTGATACTGTCAGTACCATCTAGACTGGTACTATAATGACTGGGTCAGTCATTATGACTGGTACTGACAGTCATTATACTGGTACTGACAGTCAGTTAGACTGGTCACTGACAGTCATATAGACTGATACTGTCAGCCATTATACTGGTACTGACAGTCATTATACTGATACCAGTGACAGTCATTATACTGATACTGACAGTCAGTATAATGACTGGTACTGACAGTCATTATGACTGGTACTGACAGTCATTAATGACTGGTACTGACAGTCATTAGACTGTCAGTACAGTACTGTCTGACAGTCATGACTGTCAGTACAGATACTGACAGTCATTATACTGATACTGACAGTCATTATACTGGTACAGTACAGTCATTATGACTGGTACTGACCCAGTCATTATACTGATACTATAATGACAGTCATTAATGACTGGTACTGACAGTCATTAATGACTGGTACTGACCCAGTCATTATACTGATACTGACAGTCATTAGACTGGTACTGACTGTCAGTCATTAATGACTGGTACTGACAGTCATTATACTGATGACTGACAGTCATTAGACTGGGTACAGTACAGTCATTATGACTGGTACTGACCCAGTCATTATATCTGTATACTGACAGTCATTAATGACTGGTACTGACTGTCATTATACTGATACTGACAGTCATTAATGACTGGTACTGACTGTCAGTATCAGTTAATGACTGGTACTGACAGTCATTATACTGGTACTATAATGACAGTCATTAGACTGGTACTGTCAGTCATTAATGACTGGTACTGACAGTCATTATGACTGTCAGTACTGACAGTCATTAGACTGGTACTGTACAGTCATTATGACTGGTACTCTAATGACTGTCAGTCATGATATGACTGGTACTGACAGTATTAGACTGTCAGTACTGACCCAGTCATTAGACTGTCAGTACTGACTGTCAGTCATTAGTACTAATGACTGACAGTCAGTTAATACTGACAGTCATAATGACTGTCAGTACTGACTGTCAGTCATTAATGACTGATACTGACAGTCATTATGACTGATACTGACTACCAGTCATATATGACTGTCAGTACAGTCATTAGACTGGTAGTGACCCAGTCATGACTGGTACTGTACCAGTCATAATGACTGTCAGTACCAGTATAATGACTGTCAGTACCCAGTCAGACTATACCAGTGACTGTCAGTATCAGTATAATGACTGGTACCAGTCAGTCCATTAATGACTGTCAGTACCAGTATAATGACTGTCAGTATCAGTATAATGACTGATACTGACAGTCATTATACTGACTGTCAGTCATTAATGACTGTCAGTACTGACAGTCAGTTAATGACTGTCAGTACCAGTATACTGTCAGTGACTGGGTACAGTCAGTCATACCAGTCTAATGACTGGGTCAGTACAGTCATAATGACTGTCAGTACCAGTATAATGACTGTCAGTACCATTAATGACTGTCAGTACTCTAATGACAGTATCATTACTGTCAGTACCAGTCTACTGTACAGTGATCAGTCATAATGACTGTCAGTACTGACAGTCATTAATGACTGGTACTGACTGTCAGTCACCAGTCATACTGTCATGACTGTCATCAGTACTGTCAGTATCAGTATAATGACTGTCAGTCATTAATGACTGTCAGTACTGACTGTCATATATACTGTCAGTACCAGTATAATGACTGGTAGTACAGTATAATGACTGTCAGTACCAGTATAATGACTGTCAGTACAGTATAATGACTGTCAGTATCTATAATGACAGTCATTAATGACTGGTCAGTACAGTCATGACTGTCTAGTACTGTCAGTCATTAATGACTGTCAGTACTGACTGTCATTAGTCTGGTGACTGTCAGTATCAGTATAATGACTGTCAGTACTGACTGTCATATAGATAATGACTGACAGTATCAGTTAATGACTGTCAGTACCAGTCTAATGACTGTCAGTCATTAATGACTGATCAGTATACAGTCATAATGACTGGTACTGACAGTCATACAGTATAATGACTGACAGTACAGTTAATGACTGTCAGTATACTGTATAATGACAGTCATCTGTACCCAGTCATAATGACTGATCTGACAGTCATTATGACTGTCAGTACTGACCCAGTCATTAGTATCAGTGATGACTGACAGTCAGTATAATGACTGTCAGTATCAGTATAATGACTGTCAGTATCCAGTTAATGACTGATACTGACAGTCATATAGACTAGTACTGACTGACAGTCATTATACTGATACTGACAGTCATTAGACTGGTACTGAGTACCAGTATCATTAATGACTGACAGTCATTAATGACTGTACTGACAGTCATAGACTGACTGACTGTCAGTCATTAGACTGATCTGACAGTCATAATGACTGTCAGTACCAGTGACTGGGTCAGTACCAGTTAATGACTGTCAGTACTGACTGGGTCAGTCATTAATGACTGATACTGACAGTCATATAATGACTGTCAGTATCAGTATAATGACAGTCATTAATGACTGGTACTGTACAGTCATATATGACTGTCACTGACAGTACCATTAATGACTGTCAGTACCAGTCTACTGTCACTGTCAGTCCATAATGACTGGGTCACCAGTGACAGTCATTATGACTGGTACCAGTCTAACTGACTGACAGTCCATTATGACTGATACAGTCTAATGACTGGGTCAGACAGTCATTAGACTGACTGTCAGTACCAGTCTAATGACTGTCAGTACCTGGTACTAATGACTGTCAGTACCAGTATAATGACTGTCAGTACCAGTCTAATGGCTGGGTCAGTACCAGTCTAATGACTGGGTCAGTACCAGTCTAATGACTGTCAGTATCAGTATAATGACTGTCAGTACCAGTCTAATGACTGTCAGTATCAGTATAATGACTGGGTCAGTACCAGTCTAATGACTGTCAGTACCAGTCTAATGACTGTCAGTATCAGTATAATGACTGTCAGTACCAGTCTAATGACTGGGTCAGTACCAGTCTAATGACTGTCTGTATCAGTATAATGACTGGGTCAGTACCAGTCTAATGACTGTCAGTACCAGTCTAATGACTGTCAGTATGACTGTCTGTCATACCAGTATAATGACTGTCAGTACCAGTATAATGACTGTCAGTACCAGTATAATGACTGTCAGTATCAGTATAATGACTGGGTCAGTATCAGTATAATGACTGTCAGTACCAGTATAATGACTGTCTGTATCAGTATAATGACTGTCAGTATCAGTATAATGACTGTCAGTATCAGTATAATGACTGTCAGTATCAGTATAATGACTGTCAGTATCAGTATAATGACTGTCAGTATCAGTATAATGACTGTCAGTATCAGTCTAATGACTGTCAGTACCAGTCTAATGACTGTCAGTACCAGTCTAATGACTGTCAGTACCAGTATAATGACTGTCAGTACCAGTCTAATGACTGTCAGTACCAGTCTAATGACTGTCAGTATCAGTATAATGACTGTCAGTACCAGTCTAATGACTGTCAGTACCAGTCTAATGACTGTCAGTATCAGTATAATGACTGGGTCAGTACCAGTATAATGACTGTCAGTACCAGTCTAATGACTGTCAGTATCAGTATAATGACTGTCAGTACCAGTCTAATGACTGGGTCAGTACCAGTCAAATGACTGTCTGTATCAGTATAATGACTGGGTCTGTACCAGTCTAATGACTGTCAGTACCAGTCTAATGACTGTCAGTATCAGTATAATGACTGGGTCAGTACCAGTATAATGACTGTCAGTACCAGTATAATGGCTGTCAGTATCAGTCTAATGACTGTCAGTACCAGTCTAATGACTGTCAGTACCAGTATAATGACTGTCAGTACCAGTCTAATGACTGTCAGTATCAGTATAATGACTGTCAGTACCAGTCTAATGACTGTCAGTACCAGTATAATGACTGGGTCAGTATCAGTCTAATGACTGTCAGTACCAGTCTAATGACTGTCAGTATCAGTATAATGACTGTCAGTACCAGTCTACTGACTGGGTCAGTACCAGTATAATGACTGTCAGTATCAGTATAATGGCTGTCAGTATCAGTCTAATGACTGTCAGTACCAGTCTAATGACTGTCAGTACCAGTATAATGACTGGGTCAGTACCAGTATAATGACTGTCAGTACCAGTATAATGACTGTCAGTATCAGTATAATGACTGTCAGTATCAGTATAATGACTGTCAGTACCAGTATAATGGCTGTCAGTATCAGTCTAATGACTGTCAGTACCAGTCTAATGACTGTCAGTACCAGTATAATGACTGTCAGTACCAGTATAATGACTGTCAGTATCAGTATAATGACTGTCAGTACCAGTATAATGACTGTCAGTATCAGTATAATGACTGTCAGTATCAGTATAATGACTGTCTGTATCAGTATAATGACTGTCAGTACCAGTATAATGACTGTCAGTATCAGTATAATGACTGGGTCAGTATCAGTATAATGACTGTCAGTACCAGTATAATGACTGTCTGTATCAGTATAATGACTGTCAGTACCAGTATAATGACTGTCAGTATCAGTATAATGACTGTCAGTATCAGTCTAATGACTGTCAGTATCAGTATTTGACTTTGTAATGCTGATTGTTCCCCTCGTTGTAAATGTTATGGTCTTCAAGCTTATTATCTAATTGCCTCTTCCATAGAGATTAACATAATGTGAGCCTCCTTCCCCTCCTCTAGGAGTTGCATATTTAATTAGGACTTGTGTCTGCAGTGAATCAGGTCTTCCTAGCATGTTAATGGTATTACAGGCTTGGAATGAAGTGATTACTTTGAATAAGTATTAATCTCTTTAGCAGTACAGCCTGGGGACACACTGTTTAACAGCCACTGACACCCAGCCTTCAGAAAGACAACACATCTACTGACCGCCGGGAGGAAAGGAAACCCTCTTGAGCGTATTCTTGGAGATAGCGACGGCCATTTCTTCCTCCCAGTGACTAGTGACAGGTTGAACTAACCCATTATGGCATGTCGTCACTGGAGCGCTCCACTCATGTTATTTCACCTGACAAGGCTCGGAGGGGGGAAGGCCTTATTTTTTTGACATTTTGACCATGCAAATTCAGCTGCTCCATTATTCCACATTTCCATCCTCTCAGCCAGGCTGTTAAGATGGTCTCCGAGCAGCAGCACTAATCCAGCCATGCAGCGAACGGAGAGGCCAGTTAAATATGGATGGAGAGGTGATCACATCTAGACACTTAAATATAGATGGAGAGGTGAGTTAGATGGCCAGCATGCTAGCTGCTCTCACGGCTACGCATCTCTCAGCCAATCGGCCGGTCAAACGGAAAGACGTTTAATGCAGAGGACCAGGTGCAAAACGGCAAATTATTAATCGCACAGAAAATGACATTTTCCTGTTTTGTTCGTTAATGTCAAATCCTACCGAACGCTTCTTGTACATTATGGGGCTTTGAATGGAGAACCACTTCAGATCTGAACATGTATTACAGTCTAATGAAACAGGGAGCAGGTTGGTTGGCAGGGAGAGGCCTGGTTGGTTGGCAGGGAGAGGCCAGGTTGGTTGGCAGGGAGATGCCTGGTTGGTTGGCAGGGAGAGGCCTGGTTGGTTGGCAGGGAGAGGGCAGGTTGGTTGGCAGGGAGAGGGCAGGTTGGTTGGCAGGGAGAGGCCTGGTTGGTTGGCAGGGAGAGGCCTGGTTGGTTGGCAGGGAGAGGGCAGGTTGGTTGGCAGGGAGAGGCCTGGTTGGTTGGCAGGGAGAGGGCAGGTTGGTTGGCAGGGAGAGGGCTGGTTGGTTGGCAGGGAGAGGCCTGGTTGGTTGGCAGGGAGAGGCCTGGTTGGTTGGCAGGGAGAGGGCAGGTTGGTTGGCAGGGAGAGGCCTGGTTGGTTGGCAGGGAGAGGGCTCGTTGGTTGGCAGGGAGAGGCCTGGTTGGTTGGCAGGGAGAGGGCTGGTTGGTTGGCAGGGAGAGGGCTGGTTGGTTGGCAGGGAGAGGGCTGGTTGGTTGGCAGGGAGAGGCCTGGTTGGTTGGCAGGGAGAGGGCTCGTTGGTTGGCAGGGAGAGGCCTGGTTGGTTGGCAGGGAGAGGGCTGGTTGGTTGGCAAGGAGAGGGCAGGTTGGTTGGCAGGAGAGGGCTGGTTGGTTGGCAGAGAGAGGGCAGGATGGTTGGCAGGGAGAGGGCTGGTTGGTTGGCAGGGAGAGGCCTGGTTGGTTGGCAGGGAGAGGGCTGGTTGGTTGGCAGAGAGAGGGCAGGATGGTTGGCAGGGAGAGGCCTGGTTGGTTGGCAGGGAGAGGCCTAGTTGGTTGGCAGGGAGAGGGCTGGTTGGTTGGCAGGGAGAGGGCAGGTTGGTTGGCAGGGAGAGGGCTGGTTGGTTGGCAGCGAGAGGGCTGGTTGGTTGGCAGGGAGAGGGCTCGTTGGTTGGCAGGGAGAGGCCTGGTTGGTTGGCAGGGAGAGGGCTGGTTGGTTGGCAGAGAGAGGGCAGGATGGTTGGCAGGGAGAGGCCTGGTTGGTTGGCAGGGAGAGGCCTAGTTGGTTGGCAGGGAGAGGGCTGGTTGGTTGGCAGGGAGAGGGCAGGTTGGTTGGCAGGGAGAGGGCTGGTTGGTTGGCAGCGAGAGGGCTGGTTGGTTGGCAGGGAGAGGGCTCGTTGGTTGGCAGGGAGAGGCCTGGTTGGTTGGCAGGGAGAGGGCTGGTTGGTTGGCAAGGAGAGGGCAGGTTGGTTGGCAGGGAGAGGGCTGGTTGGTTGGCAGAGAGAGGGCAGGATGGTTGGCAGGGAGAGGCCTGGTTGGTTGGCAGGGAGAGGCCTGGTTGGTTGGCAGGGAGAGGGCTGGTTGGTTGGCAGGGAGAGGGCAGGTTGGTTGGCAGGGAGAGGGCTGGTTGGTTGGCAGGGAGAGGGCTGGTTGGTTGGCAGGGAGAGGGCTGGTTGGTTGGCAGGGAGAGGCCTGGTTGGTTGGCAGGGAGAGGCCTGGTTGGTTGGCAGGGAGAGGGCTGGTTGGTTGGCAGGGAGAGGGCAGGTTGGTTGGCAGGGAGAGGGCTGGTTGGTTGGCAGGGAGAGGCCTGGTTGGTTGGCAGGGAGAGGGCTGGTTGGTTGGCGGGGAGAGGGCAGGTTGTTTGGCAGGGAGAGGCCTGGTTGGTTGGCAGGGAGAGGCCTGGTTGGTTGGCAGGGAGAGGCCTGGTTGGTTGGCAGGGAGAGGGCAGGATGGTTGGCAGGGAGAGGCCTGGTTGGTTGGCAGGGAGAGGGCTGGTTGGTTGGCAGGGAGAGGGCAGGTTGGTTGGCAGGGAGAGGGCTGGTTGGTTGGCAGGGAGAGGGCTGGTTGGTTGGCAGAGAGAGTGCTGGTTGATTGGCAGGGAGAGTCAGACCAGTCAGGTACAATCAGAAAAGCTCTGAACACTGTCCCATCAATGGGCTGCAGTTGGCCTGAACATTACCTAACACACATTAAACCATTCAAACAGAGAGGAGCACTCCACCTGTAGCCCAGCTCGAAGCCTGTGACCACATCACAGCTACTTCCACGAATTCTAGTGATGGGAAATCAGTGACATATCTGGATATTCATTTTGAACATTTATTATATCGTATCGTTTTGACAATATCGCAATATAATATTTTGCGTAAGTTGGCTGTGCTTGTACCAAAACAGCAGTATGTTTCTTTCACAGCTCGTTCTCCATCTTCTTTTTATACAGGGAAACCATACATTTACAGCACTTCCATGACTGATCAGAACTGGTTTTCTCAGGGCTCTCTCTTCTCTCTGCAGCAGATACATGGTTTTCTCATGGCTCTCTCTTCTCTCTGCAGCAGATACATGGTCTTCTCATGGCTCTCTCTTCTCTCTGCAGCAGATACATGGCCTTCTCGTAGCTCTCTCTTCTCTCTGCAGCAGATACATGGTGAGCAACATGACTGGAACATGGAATCGGACGGCAATCAGTTTTGGATGGAGAGAATTACTATACATATGGTATTGGTCCCTCAGTATGCTGATATATGGTATGGTGATAATATGGTATTGGTCCCTCAGTATGGTGATAATATGGTGATAATATGGTATGGTGATAATATGGTATGGTGATAATATGGTGTGGTGATAATATGGTATGGTGATAATATGGTATGGTGATAATATGGTATGGTGATAATATGGTATGGTGATAATATGGTATGGTGATAATATGGTGATAATATGGTATGGTGATAATATGGTATTGGTCCCTCAGTATGGTGATAATATGGTATGGTGATAATATGGTGATAATATGGTATGGTGATAATATAGTATGTTGATGTCTCTCAGTATGCTGATATTATGGTATGGTGATAATATGGTATTGGTCCCTCAGTATGGTGATAATATGGTATGGTGATAATATGGTGATAATATGGTATTGTGATAATATGGTATGTTGATGTCTCTCAGTATGCTGATATTATGGTATGGTGATAATATGGTGATAATATGGTATGGTGATAATATGGTATGGTGATAATATGGTATGGTGATAATATGGTATGGTGATAATATGGTATGGTGATAATATGGTGTGGTGATAATATGGTATGGTGATAATATGGTGATAATATGGCATGGTGATAATATGGTGATAATATGGTATGGTGATAATATGGTGATAATATGGTATGGTGATAATATGGTGATAATATGGTATGGTGATAATATGGTGATAATATGGTATGGTGATAATATGGTATGTTGATGTCTCTCAGTATGCTGATATTATGGTATGGTGATAATATGGTATTGGTCCCTCAGTATGGTGATAATATGGTGATAATATGGTATGGTGATAATATGGTATTGGTCCCTCAGTATGGTGATAATATGGTATGGTGATAATATGGTGATAATATGGTATTGTGATAATATGGTATGTTGATGTCTCTCAGTATGCTGATATTATGGTATGGTGATAATATGGTGATAATATGGTATGGTGATAATATGGTATGGTGATAATATGGTGTGGTGATAATATGGTGATAATATGGTATGGTGATAATATGGTGAAAATATGGCATGGTGATAATATGGTATGGTGATAATATGGTATGGTGATAATATGGTATGGTGATAATATGGCATGGTGATAATATGGTATGGTGATAATATGGTGATAATATGGTATGGTGATAATATGGTGATAATATGGTATGGTGATAATATGGTGATAATATGGTATGGTGATAATATGGTATGGTGAGGTCTCTCAGTATGGTGATATTATGGTATGTTGATGTCTCTCAGTGTGGTGATAATATGGTATGGTGAGGTCTCTCAGTATGGTGATAATATGGTATGGTGATAATATGGTATGGTGATAATATGGTGATAATATGGTATGGTGATGATATGGTATGGTGATAATATGGTATGGTGATAATATGGTGATAATATGTTATGGTGATAATATGGTGATAATATGCTATGGTGATAATATGGTGATAATATGGTATGGTGATAATATGGTGATAATATGGTATGGTGATAATATGGTGATAATATGGTATGGTGATAATATGGTATGGTGATAATATGGTGTGGTGATAATATGGTGATAATATGGTATGGTGATAATATGGTGAAAATATGGCATGGTGATAATATGGTATGGTGATAATATGGTATGGTGATAATATGGTATGGTGATAATATGGTATGGTGATAATATGGTATGGTGATAATATGGTATGGTGATAATATGGTGTGGTGATAATATGGTATGGTGATAATATGGTGATAATATGGCATGGTGATAATATGGTATGGTGATAATGTGGTGATAATATGGTATGGTGATAATATGGTGATAATATGGTATGGTGATAATATGGTGATAATATGGTATGGTGATAATATGGTATGGTGAGGTCTCTCAGTATGGTGATATTATTGTATGTTGATGTCTCTCAGTGTGGTGATAATATGGTATGGTGAGGTCTCTCAGTATGGTGATAATATGGTATGGTGATAATATGGTGATAATATGGTATGGTGATGATATGGTATGGTGATAATATGGTATGGTGATAATATGGTGATAATATGTATGGTGATAATATGGTGATAATATGGTATGGTGATAATATGGTATGGTGAGGTCTCTCAGTATGGTGATAATGTGGTATGGTGATAATATGGTATGGTGAGGTCTCTCAGTATGGTGATAATATGGTATGGTGATAATATGGTATGGTGATAATATGGTGAGGTGATAATATGGTATGGTGATAATATGGTGATAATATGTTATGGTGATAATATGGTGATAATATGGTGATAATATGGTATGGTGATGATATGGTATGGTGATAATATGGTATGGCGATAATATGGTGATAATATGTTACGGTGATAATATGGTGATAATATGGTATGGTGATAATATGGTATGGTGAGGTCTCTCAGTATGGTGATAATATGGTATGGTGATAATATGGTATGGTGAGGTCTCTCAGTATGGTGATAATGTGGTATGGTGATAATATGGTATGGTGAGGTCTCTCAGTATGGTGATAATATGGTATGGTGATAATATGGTATGGTGATAATATGGTGAAGTGATAATATGGTATGGTGATAATATGGTGATAATATGTTATGGTGATAATATGGTGATAATATGGTGATAATATGGTATGGTGATGATATGGTATGGTGATAATATGGTATGGCGATAATATGGTGATAATATGTTATGGTGATAATATGGTGATAATATGGTATGGTGATAATATGGTATGGTGAGGTTTCTCAGTATGGTGATAATATGGTATGGTGATAATATGGTATGGTGAGGTCTCTCAGTATGGTGATAATATGGTATGGTGATAATATGGTATGGTGATAATATGGTATGGTGATAATATGGTGAGGTGATAATATGGTATGGTGATAATATGGTATGGTGAGGTCTCTCAGTATGGTGATAATATGGTGAGGTGATAATATGGTATGGTGATAATATGGTGAGGTTAGATCCCTGTGTCACACCCTGACCTTAGTTTGCTTTGTATGTTTCTATGTTTGGTTGGTCAGGGTGTGATCTGAATGGGCATTCTATGTTACATGTCTAGTTTGTCTATTTCTATGTTTGGCCTGATATGGTTCTCAATCAGAGGCAGGTGTTAGTCATTGTCTCTGATTGGGAACCATATTTAGGTAGCCTGTTTTGTGTTGGGGTTTGTGGGTGATTGTTCCTGTCTCTGTGTGTGCACCAGATAGGGCTGTTTTTGGTTTTCCACGGTTATTGTTTTGTAGTGTTCGTGTTTATCTTTTTTTGTATTAAACATGAATCAATATAACCACGCTGCGTTTTGGTCCGCCTCTCCTTCAAGTAAAGAAAACCCTTACACCCTGGTTATTCCCAGCTGTAACTAATAAGGCAACTCTTTATGTCTGCTAGTTATTTATTCATCAAATAAGTTAGACTCCTCATGTATTAATGCCTGCCTGCTGTCTAACTGGGCGCAGGCCAGAACAGGAGGCTCTCTGGGGGTCACTGCCTGCTGTCTAACTGGGGGTCACTGGGGGTCACTGCCAGCTGTCTAACTGGGCGCAGGCCAGAACAGGAGGCTGTCTGGGGGTCACTGCCTGCTGTCTAACTGGGGGTCACTGGGGGTCACTGCCAGCTGTCTAACTGGGCGCAGGCCAGAACAGGAGGCTGTCTGGGGGTCACTGCCAGCTGTCTAACTGGGCGCAGGCCAGAACAGGAGGCTGTCTGGGGGTCACTGCCTGCTGTCTAACTGGGGGTCACTGCCTGCTGTCTAACTGGGCGCAGGCCAGAACAGGAGGCTGTCTGGGGGTCACTGCCTGCTGTCTAACTGGGGGTCACTGCCTGCTGTCTAACTGGGCGCAGGCCAGAACAGGAGGCTGTCTGGGGGTCACTGCCAGCTGTCTAACTGGGGGTCACTGCCTGCTGTCTAACTGGGCGCAGGCCAGAACAGGAGGCTGTCTGGGGGTCACTGCCTGCTGTCTAACTGGGGGTCACTGGGGGTCACTGCCTGCTGTCTAACTGGGGGTCACTGCCTGCTGTCTAACTGGGCGCAGGCCAGAACAGGAGGCTGTCTGGGGGTCACTGCCTGTTGTCTAACTGGGCGCTGGCCAGAACAGGAGGCTGTCTGGGGGTCACTGCCTGCTGTCTGGGGGTCACTGGGGGTCACTGCCTGCTGTCTAACTGGGGGTCACTGGGGGTCACTGCCTGCTGTCTAACTGGGCGCAGGCCAGAACAGGAGGCTGTCTGGGGGTCACTGCCAGCTGTCTAACTGGGTGCAGGCCAGAACAGGAGGCTGTCTGGGGGTCACTGCCTGCTGTCTAACTGGGGGTCACTGCCTGCTGTCTAACTGGGCGCAGGCCAGAACAGGAGGCTGTCTGGGGGTCACTGCCTGCTGTCTAACTGGGGGTCACTGGGGGTCACTGCCTGCTGTCTAACTGGGCGCAGGCCAGAACAGGAGGCTGTCTGGGGGTCACTGCCTGCTGTCTAACTGGGCGCAGGCCAGAACAGGAGGCTGTCTGGGGGTCACTGCCTGCTGTCTAACTGGGGGTCACTGGGGGTCACTGCCAGCTGTCTAACTGGGGGTCACTGGGGGTCACTGCCAGCTGTCTAACTGGGCGCAGGCCAGAACAGGAGGCTGTCTGGGGGTCACTGCCTGCTGTCTAACTGGGCGCAGGCCAGAACAGGAGGCTGTCTGGGGGTCACTGCCTGCTGTCTAACTGGGGGTCACTGCCTGCTGTCTAACTGGGCGCAGGCCAGAACAGGAGGCTGTCTGGGGGTCACTGCCTGCTGTCTAACGGGGCGCAGGCCAGAACAGGAGGCTGTCTGGGGGTCACTGCCTGCTGTCTAACTGGGGGTCACTGGGGGTCACTGCCAGCTGTCTAACTGGGTGCAGGCCAGAACAGGAGGCTGTCTGGGGGTCACTGCCTGCTGTCTAACTGGGCGCAGGCCAGAACAGGAGGCTCTCTGGGGGTCACTGCCTGCTGTCTAACTGGGCGCAGGCCAGAACAGGAGGCTGTCTGGGGGTCACTGCCTGCTGTCTAACTGGGCGCAGGCCAGAACAGGAGGCTGTCTGGGGGTCACTGCCTGCTGTCTAACTGGGGGTCACTGCCTGCTGTCTAACTGGGCGCAGGCCAGAACAGGAGGCTGTCTGGGGGTCACTGCCAGCTGTCTAACTGGGGGTCACTGCCTGCTGTCTAACTGGGCGCAGGCCAGAACAGGAGGCTGTCTGGGGGTCACTGCCTGCTGTCTAACTGGGCGCAGGCCAGAACAGGAGGCTGTCTGGGGGTCACTGCCAGCTGTCTAACTGGGGGTCACTACCTGCTGTCTAACTGGGGGTCACTGGGGGTCACTGCCTGCTGTCTAACTGGGCGCAGGCCAGAACAGGAGGCTGTCTGGGGTCACTGCCTGCTGTCTAACTGGGGGTCACTGGGGGTCACTGCCTGCTGTCTAACTGGGCGCAGGCCAGAACAGGAGGCTGTCTGGGGTCACTGCCTGCTGTCTAACTGGGGGTCACTGGGGGTCACTGCCTGCTGTCTAACTGGGGGTCACTGCCTGCTGTCTAACTGGGCGCAGGCCAGAACAGGAGGCTGTCTGGGGGTCACTGCCTGTTGTCTAACTGGGCGCAGGCCAGAACAGGAGGCTGTCTGGGGGTCACTGCCTGCTGTCTGGGGGTCACTGGGGGTCACTGCCTGCTGTCTAACTGGGGGTCACTGGGGGTCACTGCCTGCTGTCTAACTGGGCGCAGGCCAGAACAGGAGGCTGTCTGGGGGTCACTGCCAGCTGTCTAACTGGGTGCAGGCCAGAACAGGAGGCTGTCTGGGGGTCACTGCCTGCTGTCTAACTGGGGGTCACTGCCTGCTGTCTAACTGGGCGCAGGCCAGAACAGGAGGCTGTCTGGGGGTCACTGTCTGCTGTCTAACTGGGGGTCACTGGGGGTCACTGCCTGCTGTCTAACTGGGCGCAGGCCAGAACAGGAGGCTGTCTGGGGGTCACTGCCTGCTGTCTAACTGGGCGCAGGCCAGAACAGGAGGCTGTCTGGGGTCACTGCCTGCTGTCTAACTGGGCGCAGGCCAGAACAGGAGGCTGTCTGGGGGTCACTGCCTGCTGTCTAACTGGGCGCAGGCCAGAACAGGAGGCTGTCTGGGGGTCACTGCCTGCTGTCTAACTGGGCGCAGGCCAGAACAGGAGGCTGTCTGGGGTCACTGCCTGCTGTCTAACTGGGGGTCACTGGGGGTCACTGCCAGCTGTCTAACTGGGGGTCACTGGGGGTCACTGCCAGCTGTCTAACTGGGCGCAGGCCAGAACAGGGGGCTGTCTGGGGGTCACTGCCTGCTGTCTAACTGGGCGCAGGCCAGAACAGGAGGCTGTCTGGGGGTCACTGCCTGCTGTCTAACTGGGGGTCACTGCCTGCTGTCTAACTGGGCGCAGGCCAGAACAGGAGGCTGTCTGGGGGTCACTGCCTGCTGTCTAACTGGGCGCAGGCCAGAACAGGAGGCTGTCTGGGGGTCACTGCCTGCTGTCTAACTGGGGGTCACTGGGGGTCACTGCCATCTGTCTAACTGGGCGCAGGCCAGAACAGGAGGCTGTCTGGGGGTCACTGCCTGCTGTCTAACTGGGGGTCACTGCCTGCTGTCTAACTGGGCGCAGGCCAGAACAGGAGGCTGTCTGGGGGTCACTGCCTGCTGTCTAACTGGGCGCAGGCCAGAACAGGAGGCTGTCTGGGGGTCACTGCCTGCTGTCTAACTGGGCGCAGGCCAGAACAGGAGGCTGTCTGGGGGTCACTGCCTGCTGTCTAACTGGGGGTCACTGCCTGCTGTCTAACTGGGCGCAGGCCAGAACAGGAGGCTGTCTGGGGGTCACTGGGGGTTACTGGGGGTCACTGGGGGTCACTGCCAGCTGTCTAACTGGGCGCAGGCCAGAACAGGAGGCTGTCTGGGGGTCACTGCCTGCTGTCTAACTGGGGGTCACTGGGGGTCACTGCCTGCTGTCTAACTGGGCGCAGGCCAGAACAGGAGGCTGTCTGGGGGTCACTGCCTGCTGTCTAACTGGGCGCAGGCCAGAACAGGAGGCTGTCTGGGGGTCACTGCCTGCTGTCTAACTGGGGGTCACTGGGGGTCACTGCCTGCTGTCTAACTGGGGGTCACTGCCTGCTGTCTAACTGGGCGCAGGCCAGAACAGGAGGCTGTCTGGGGGTCACTGCCTGCTGTCTAACTGGGGGTCACTGCCTGCTGTCTAACTGGGCGCAGGCCAGAACAGGAGGCTGTCTGGGGGTCACTGCCAGCTGTCTAACTGGGCGCAGGCCAGAACAGGAGGCTGTCTGGGGGTCACTGCCTGCTGTCTAACTGGGGGTCACTGCCAGCTGTCTAACTGGGGGTCACTGCCTGCTGTCTAACTGGGTGCAGGCCAGAACAGGAGGCTGTCTGGGGGTCACTGCCAGCTGTCTGGGGGTCACCACCAATCTGAGAATGTTAGTGTTCTCTGTCCTGACACGACGGCAGCTCCAGTTTCAACCAGAGATATTGTCTACTAATTGATGGTGACTGTCTCACGGTGAGACTCATCTTGTCTGCTAATTGATGGTGACTGTCTCATGGTGAGACTCATCTTGTCTACTAATTGATGGTGACTGTCTCACGGTGAGACTCATCTTGTCTACTAATTGATGGTGACTGTCTCACGGTGAGACTCATCTTGTCTGCTAATTGATGGTGACTGTCTCATGGTGAGACTCATCTTGTCTACTAATTGATGGTGACTATCTCAAGGTGAGACTCATCTTGTCTGCTAATTGATGGTGACTGTCTCATGGTGAGACTCATCTTGTCTGCTAATTGATGGTGACTGAGAATCTGTCAGTCCAACACTGTACCTAGGTCAGAGATGGCAGAGAATCTGTCAGTCTAACACAGTACCTAGGTTAGAGATGGCAGAGAATCTGTCAGTCTAACACTGTACCTAGGTTAGAGATGGCAGAGAATCTGTCAGTCTAACACTGTACCTAGGTTAGAGATGGCAGAGAATCTGTCAGTCTAACACTGTACCTAGGTTAGAGATGGCAGAGAATCTGTCAGTCTAACACTGTACCTAGGTTAGAGATGGCAGAGAATCTGTCAGTCTAACACTGTACCTAGGTTAGAGATGGCAGAGAATCTGTCAGTCTAACACTGTACCTAGGTTAGAGATGGCAGAGAATCTGTCAGTCTAACACTGTACCTAGGTCAGAGATGGCAGAGAATCTGTCAGTCTAACACTGTACCTAGGTTAGAGATGGCAGAGAATCTGTCAGTCTAACACTGTACCTAGGTCAGAGATGGCAGAGAATCTGTCAGTCTAACACTGTACCTAGGTTAGAGATGGCAGAGAATCTGTCAGTCCAACACTGTACCTAGGTTAGAGATGGCAGAGAAGCAGTAGAACTGGAATCAAGACGTGGTCATTGAGATGCATGTTTAAAGTGACCTGGACCGTCACACAAATGGACTTTAAATGATCTGGACAGGACACATGTTAACCGTGTCTCACTAAGATTGTAAAACATTTATGCTATATCCATCAATGCAGGATTGAGGCTTATTTTAAAAGTTATTCAATTATTCATATACATAAATAAAAGTTACCCAGAATTAGGCTGAAATCACTCTGACGCGTTATGGAGATGGAGGATAATGTACTGTGTGTATGGAGGAGAATGGTAATGTATGAATGGTAATGCTTCAGCTGCACCTGGAGATAACGTTCACAAGGCCTCTCAACATCAATAAACAGCTTTAACTCTGTCCTGAGGGAAACTAGTGTCCATACTGGCTCATGTCCTACCTTAACTCTGTCCTGAGGGAGACTAGTGTCCATACTGGCTCATGTCCTACCTTAACTCTGTCCTGAGGGAGACTAGTGTCCATACTGGCTCATGTCCTACCTTAACTCTGTCCTGAGGGAGACTAGTGTCCATACTGGTTCATGTCCTACCTTAACTCTGTCCTGAGGGAGACTAGTGTCCATACTGGTTCATGTCCTACCTTAACTCTGTCCTGAGGGAGACTAGTGTCCATACTGGTTCATGTCCTACCTTAACTCTGTCCTGAGGGAGACTAGTGTCCATACTGGTTCATGTCCTACATTAACTCTGTCCTGAGGGAGACTAGTGTCCATACTGGCTCATGTCCTACCTTAACTCTGTCCTGAGGGAGACTAGTGTCCATACTGGCTCATGTCCTACCTTAACTCTGTCCTGAGGGAGACTAGTGTCCATACTGGTTCATGTCCTACCTTAACTCTGTCCCGAGGGAGACTAGTGTCCATACTGGTTCATGTCCTACCTTAACTCTGTCCTGAGGGAGACTAGTGTCCATACTGGTTCATGTCCTACCTTAACTCTGTCCTGAGGGAGACTAGTGTCCATACTGGTTCATGTCATACCTTAACTCTGTCCTGAGGGAGACTAGTGTCCATACTGGTTCATGTCATACCTTAACTCTGTCCTGAGGGAGACTAGTGTCCATACTGGTTCATGTCCTACCTTAACTCTGTCCTGAGGGAGACTAGTGTCCATACTGGTTCATGTCCTACCTTAACTCTGTCCTGAGGGAGACTAGTGTCCATACTGGTTCATGTCCTACATTAACTCTGTCCTGAGGAGACTAGTGTCCATACTGGCTCATGTCCTACCTTAACTCTGTCCTGAGGGAGACTAGTGTCCATACTGGCTCATGTCCTACCTTAACTCTGTCCTGAGGGAGACTAGTGTCCATACTGGTTCATGTCCTACCTTAACTCTGTCCTGAGGGAGACTAGTGTCCATACTGGTTCATGTCCTACCTTAACTCTGTCCTGAGGGAGACTAGTGTCCATACTGGTTCATGTCCTACCTTAACTCTGTCCTGAGGGAGACTAGTGTCCATACTGGTTCATGTCATACCTTAACTCTGTCCTGAGGGAGACTAGTGTCCATACTGGTTCATGTCATACCTTAACTCTGTCCTGAGGGAGACTAGTGTCCATACTGGTTCATGTCCTACCTTAACTCTGTCCTGAGGGAGACTAGTGTCCATACTGGTTCATGTCCTACCTTAACTCTGTCCTGAGGGAGACTAGTGTCCATACTGGTTCATGTCCTACATTAACTCTGTCCTGAGGGAGACTAGTGTCCATACTGGTTCATGTCCTACCTTAACTCTGTCCTGGGGGAGACTAGTGTCCCTGTCATACTGGCTCATGTCCTACATTAACTCTGTCCTGAGGGAGACTAGAGTCCCTGTCATACTGGTTCATGTCCTACCTTAACTCTGTCCTGAGGGAGACTAGTGTCCATACCGGTTCATGTCCTACCTTAACTCTGTCCTGAGGGAGACTAGTGTCCATACTGGTTCATGTCCTACCTTAACTCTGTCCTGAGGGAGACTAGTGTCCATACTGGTTCATGTCCTACCTTAACTCTGTCCTGAGGGAGACTAGTGTCCCTGTCATACTGGTTCATGTCCTACCTTAACTCTGTCCTGAGGGAGACTAGTGTCCATACTGGTTCATGTCCTACCTTAACTCTGTCCTGAGGGAGACTAGTGTCCATACTGGTTCATGTCCTACCTTAACTCTGTCCTGAGGGAGACTAGTGTCCATACTGGTTCATGTCCTACCTTAACTCTGTCCTGAGGGAGACTAGTGTCCATACTGGTTCATGTCCTACCTTAACTCTGTCCTGAGAGAGACTAGTGTCCATACTGGTTCATGTCCTACCTTAACTCTGTCCTGAGGGAGACTAGTGTCCATACTGGTTCATGTCCTACCTTAACTCTGTCCTGAGGGAGACTAGTGTCCATACTGGTTCATGTCCTACCTTAACTCTGTCGTAAGGGAGACTAGTGTCCATACTGGTTCATGTCCTACCTTAACTCTGTCCTGAGAGAGACTAGTGTCCATACTGGTTCATGTCCTACCTTAACTCTGTCCTGAGGGAGACTAGTGTCCATACTGGTTCATGTCCTACCTTAACTCTGTCCTGAGGGAGACTAGTGTCCATACTGGTTCATGTCCTACCTTAACTCTGTCCTGAGGGAGACTAGTGTCCATACTGGTTCATGTCCTACCTTAACTCTGTCCTGAGAGAGACTAGTGTCCATACTGGTTCATGTCCTACCTTAACTCTGTCCTGAGGGAGACTAGTGTCCATACTGGTTCATGTCCTACCTTAACTCTGTCCTGAGGGAGACTAGTGTCCCTGTCATACTAGTTCATGTCCTACCTTAACTCTGTCCTGAGGGAGACTAGTGTCCATACTGGTTCATGTCCTACCTTAACTCTGTCCTGAGGGAGACTAGTGTCCATACCGGTTCATGTCCTACCTTAACTCTGTCCTGAGGGAGACTAGTGTCCATACTGGTTCATGTCCTACCTTAACTCTGTCCTGAGGGAGACTAGTGTCCATACTGGTTCATGTCCTACCTTAACTCTGTCCTGAGGGAGACTAGTGTCCATACTGGTTCATGTCCTACCTTAACTCTGTCCTGAGGGAGACTAGTGTCCATACTGGTTCATGTCATACCTTAACTCTGTCCTGAGGGAGACTAGTGTCCATACTGGTTCATGTCATACCTTAACTCTGTCCTTAGGGAGACTAGTGTCCATACTGGTTCATGTCCTACCTTAACTCTGTCCTGAGGGAGACTAGTGTCCATACTGGTTCATGTCCTACCTTAACTCTGTCCTGAGGGAGACTAGTGTCCATACTGGTTCATGTCCTACCTTAACTCTGTCCTGAGGGAGACTAGTGTCCATACTGTTTCATGTCCTACCTTAACTCTGTCCTGAGAGGGACTAGTGTCCCTGTCATACTGGTTCATGTCCTACCTTAACTCTGTCCTGAGGGAGACTAGTGTCCATACTGGTTCATGTCCTACCTTAACTCTGTCCTGAGGGAGACTAGTGTCCATACTGGTTCATGTCCTACCTTAACTCTGTCCTGAGGGAGACTAGTGTCCATACTGGTTCATGTCCTACCTTAACTCTGTCCTGAGAGAGACTAGTGTCCATACTGGTTCATGTCCTACCTTAACTCTGTCCTGAGGGAGACTAGTGTCCCTGTCATACTGGTTCATGTCCTACCTTAACTCTGTCCTGAGTGAGACTAGTGTCCCTGTCATACTGGTTCATGGCCTACCTTAACTCTGTCCTGAGGGAGACTAGTGTCCCTGTCATACTGGCTCATGTCCTACCTTAACTCTGTCCTGAGGGAGACTAGTGTCCATACTGGTTCATGTCCTACCTTAACTCTGTCCTGAGGGAGACTAGTGTCCATACTGGTTCATGTCCTACCTTAACTCTGTCCTGAGGGAGACTAGTGTCCATGTCATACTGGTTCATGTCCTACCTTAACTCTGTCCTGAGGGAGACTAGTGTCCATACTGGTTCATGTCCTACCTTAACTCTGTCCTGAGGGAGACTAGTGTCCATACTGGTTCATGTCCTAATTTAACTCTGTCCTGAGGGAGACTAGTGTCCCTGTCATACTAGTTCATGTCCTACCTTAACTCTGTCCTGAGGGAGACTAGTGTCCATACTGGTTCATGTCCTACCTTAACTCTGTCCTGGGGGAGACTAGTGTCCCTGTCATACTGGTTCATGTCCTACCTTAACTCTGTCCTGAGGGAGACTAGTGTCCCTGTCATACTGGTTCATGTCCTACCTTAACTCTGTCCTGAGGGAGACTAGTGTCCCTGTCATACTGGTTCATGTCCTACCTTAACTCTGTCCTGAGGGAGACTAGTGTCCATACTGGTTCATGTCCTACCTTAACTCTGTTCTGAGGGAGACTAGTGTCCATACTGGTTCATATCCTACCTTAACTCTGTTCTGAGGGAGACTAGTGTCCATACTGGTTCATGTCCTACCTTAACTCTGTCCTGAGGGAGACTAATGTCCCTGTCATACTGGCTCATGTCCTACCTTAACTCTGTCCTGAGGGAGACTAGTGTCCCTGTCATACTGGTTCATGTCCTACCTTAACTCTGTCCTGAGGGAGACTAGTGTCCATACTGGTTCATGTCCTACCTTAACTCTGTCCTGAGGGAGACTAGTGTCCATACTGGTTCATGTCCTACCTTAACTCTGTCCTGAGGGAGACTAGTGTCCCTGTCATACTGATTCATGTCCTACCTTAACTCTGTCCTGAGGGAGACTAGCGTCCATACTAGTTCATGTCCTACCTTAACTCTGTCCTGAGGGAGACTAGTGTCCATACTGGTTCATGTCCTACCTTAACTCTGTCCTGAGGGAGACTAGTGTCCATACTGGTTCATGTCCTACCTTAACTCTGTCCTGAGCGAGACTAGTGTCCCTGTCATACTGGTTCATGTCCTACCTTAACTCTGTCCTGGGGGAGACTAGTGTCCCTGTCATACTGGTTCATGTCCTACCTTAACTCTGTCCTGAGGGAGACTAGTGTCCCTGTCATACTGGTTCATGTCCTACCTTAACTCTGTCCTGAGGGAGACTAGTGTCTCTGTCATACTGGTTCATGTCCTACCTTAACTCTGTCCTGAGGGAGACTAGCGTCCATACTAGTTCATGTCCTACCATAACTCTGTCCTGAGAGAGACTAGTGTCCATACTGGTTCATGTCCTACCTTAACTTATTCCTGAGGGAGACTAGTGTCCCTGTCATACTGGTTCATGTCCTACCTTAACTCTGTCCTGAGGGAGACTAGCGTCCATACTAGTTCATGTCCTACCATAACTCTGTCCTGAGGGAGACTAGTGTCCATACTGGTTCATGTCCTACCTTAACTCTGTCCTGAGGGAGACTAGTGTCCATACTGGTTCATGTCCTACCTTAACTCTGTCCTGAGGGAGACTAGTGTCCATACTGGTTCATGTCCTACCTTAACTCTGTCCTGTCCTGAGGGAGACTAGTGTCCCTGTCATACTGGTTCATGTCCTACCTTAACCTTGTCCTGAGGGAGACTAGTGTCCCTGTCATACTGGTTCATGTCCTACGTTAAACTCTGTCCTGAGGGAGACTAGTGTCCCTGTCATACTGGTTCATGTACTACCTTAACTCTGTCCTGGGGGAGACTAGTGTCCATACTGGTTCATGTCCTACCTTAACTCTGTCCTGAGGGAGACTAGTGTCCCTGTCATACTGGTTCATGTCCTACCTTAACTCTGTCCTGAGGAGACTAGTGTCCCTGTCATACTGGTTCATGTCCTACCTTAACTCTGTCCTGAGGGAGACTAGTGTCCATACTGGTTCATGTCCTACCTTAACTCTGTCCTGAGGGAGACTAGTGTCCCTGTCATACTGGTTCATGTCCTACCTTAACTCTGTCCTGAGGGAGACTTGTGTCCCTGTCATACTGGTTCATGTCCTACCTTAACTCTGTCCTGAGGGAGACTAGTGTCCCTGTCATACTGGTTCATGTCCTACCTTAACTCTGTCCTGAGGGAGACTAGTGTCCCTGTCATACTGGTTCATGTCCTACATTAACTCTGTCCTGGGGGAGACTAGTGTCCATACTGGTTCATGTCCTACCTTAACTCTGTCCTGAGGGAGACTAGTGTCCATACTGGTTCATGTCCTACCTTAACTCTGTCCTGAGGGAGACTAGTGTCCATACTGGTTCATGTCCTACCTTAACTCTGTCCTGAGGGAGACTAGTGTACATACTGGTTCATGTCCTACCTTAACTCTGTCCTGAGGGAGACTAGTGTCCCTGTCATACTGGTTCATGTCATACCTTAACTCTGTCCTGAGGGAGACTAGTGTCCATACTGGTTCATGTCATACCTTAACTCTGTCCTGAGGGAGACTAGTGTCCATACTGGTTCATGTCCTACCTTAACTCTGTCCTGAGGGAGACTAGTGTCACTGTCATACTGGCTCATGTCCTACCTTAACTCTGTCCTGAGGGAGACTAGTGTCCCTGTCATACTGGTTCATGTCCTACATTAACTCTGTCCTGAGGGAGACTAGTGTCCCTGTCATACTGGTTCATGTCCTACCTTAACTCTGTCCTGAGGGAGATTAGTGTCCCTGTCATACTGGCTCATGTCCTACCTTAACTCTGTCCTGAGGGAGACTAGTGTCCATACTGGTTCATGTCCTACCTTAACTCTGTTTTGAGGGAGACTAGTGTCCCTGTCATACTGATTCATGTCCTACCTTAACTCTGTCCTGAGGGAGACTAGTGTCCATTCTGGTTCATGTCCTACCTTAACTCTGTCCTGAGGGAGACTAGTGTCCCTGTCATACTGGTTCATGTCCTACCTTAACTCTGTCCTGAGGGAGACTAGTGTCACTGTCATACTGGCTCATGTCCTACCTTAACTCTGTCCTGAGGGAGACTAGTGTCCCTGTCATACTGGTTCATGTCCTACCTTAATTCTGTCCTGAGGGAGACTAGTGTCCATACTGGTTCAAGTCCTACCTTAACTCTGTCCTGAGGGAGACTAGTGTCCCTGTCATACTGGTTCATGTCCTACCTTAACTCTGTCCTGAGGGAGACTAGTGTCCATACTGGTTCATGTCCTACCTTAACTCTGTCCTGAGGGAGACTAGTGTCCATACTGGTTCATGTCCTACCTTAACTCTGTCCTGAGGGAGACTAGTGTCCATACTGGTTCATGTCCTACCTTAACTCTGTCCTGAGGGAGACTAGTGTCCATGTCATACTGGTTCAGTATGTTTCATTATCAGGTCTAGTTGCTCCAGTCATTATCAGGTCTAGTTGCTCCAGTCATTATCAGGTCTAGTTGCTCCAGTCATTATCAGGTCTAGTTGCTCCAGTCATTATCAGGTCTAGTTGCTCCAGTCATTATCAGGTCTAGTTGCTCCAGTCATTATTAGGTCTAGTTGCTCCAGTCATTATCAGGTCTAGTTGCTCCAGTCATTATCAGGTCTAGTTGCTCCAGTCATTATCAGGTCTCGTTGCTCTAGTCATTATCAGGTCTAGTTGCTCCAGTCATTATCAGGTCTAGTTGCTCCAGTCATTATCAGGTCTAGTTGCTCCAGTCATTATCAGGTCTAGTTGCTCCAGTCATTATCAGGTCTAGTTGTTCCAGTCATTATCAGGTCTAGTTGCTCCAGTCATTATCAGGTCTAGTTGATCCAGTCATTATCAGGTCTAGTTGCTCCAGTCATTATCAGGTCTAGTTGCTCCAGTCATTATCAGGTCTAGTTGTTCCAGTCATTATCAGGTCTAGTTGTTCCAGTCATTATCAGGTCTAGTTGCTCCAGTCATTATCAGGTCTAGTTGCTCCAGTCATTATCAGGTCTAGTTGCTCCAGTCATTATCAGGTCTAGTTGCTCCAGTCATTATCAGGTCTAGTTGCTCCAGTCATTATCAGGTCTAGTTGCTCCAGTCATTATCAGGTCTAGTTGCTCCAGTCATTATCAGGTCTCGTTGCTCCAGTCATTATCTGTTCTCGTTGCTCCAGTCATTATAAGGTCTAGTTGCTCCAGTCATTATCAGGTCTAGTTGCTCCAGTCATTATCAGGTCTAGTTGCTCCAGTCATTATCAGGTCTAGTTGCTCCAGTCATTATCAGGTCTAGTTGCTCCAGTCATTATCAGGTCTAGTTGCTCCAGTCATTATCAGGTCTAGTTGCTCCAGTCATTATCAGGTCTAGTTGCTCCAGTCATTAACAGGTCTAGTTGCTCCAGTCATTATCAGGTCTAGTTGCTCCAGTCATTATCAGGTCTAGTTGCTCCAGTCATTATCAGGTCTAGTTGCTCCAGTCATTATCAGGTCTAGTTGCTCCAGTCATTATCAGGTCTAGTTGCTCCAGTCATTATCAGGTCTAGTTGCTCCAGTCATTATCAGGTCTAGTTGCTCCAGTCATTATCAGGTCTAGTTGCTCCAGTCATTATCAGGTCTAGTTGCTCCAGTCATTATCTGGTCTAGTTGCTCCAGTCATTATCTGGTCTAGTTGCTCCAGTCATTATCAGGTCTCGTTGCTCCAGTCATTATCAGGTCTAGTTGCTCCAGTCATTATCAGGTCTAGTTGCTCCAGTCATTATCAGGTCTAGTTGCTCCAGTCATTATCAGGTCTAGTTGCTCCAGTCATTATCAGGTCTAGTTGCTCCAGTCATTATCAGGTCTAGTTGCTCCAGTCATTATCAGGTCTAGTTGTTCCAGTCATTATCCAGGTCTAGTTGCTCCAGTCATTATCAGGTCTAGTTGCTCCAGTCATTATCAGGTCTAGTTGCTCCAGTCATTATCAGGTCTAGTTGCTCCAGTCATTATCAGGTCTAGTTGCTCCAGTCATTATCAGGTCTAGTTGCTCCAGTCATTATCAGGTCTAGTTGCTCCAGTCATTATCAGGTCTAGTTGCTCCAGTCATTATCAGGTCTAGTTGCTCCAGTCATTATCCAGGTCTAGTTGCTCCAGTCATTATCAGGTCTAGTTGCTCCAGTCATTATCAGGTCTAGTTGCTCCAGTCATTATCAGGTCTAGTTGCTCCAGTCATTATCAGGTCTAGTTGCTCCAGTCATTATCTGGTCTAGTTGCTCCAGTCATTATCTGGTCTAGTTGCTCCAGTCATTATCAGGTCTCGTTGCTCCAGTCATTATCAGGTCTAGTTGCTCCAGTCATTATCAGGTCTAGTTGCTCCAGTCATTATCAGGTCTAGTTGCTCCAGTCATTATCAGGTCTAGTTGCTCCAGTCATTATCAGGTCTAGTTGCTCCAGTCATTATCAGGTCTAGTTGCTCCAGTCATTATCAGGTCTAGTTGTTCCAGTCATTATCCAGGTCTAGTTGCTCCAGTCATTATCAGGTCTCGTTGCTCCAGTCATTATCAGGTCTAGTTGCTCCAGTCATTATCAGGTCTAGTTGCTCCAGTCATTATCAGGTCTAGTTGCTCCAGTCATTATCAGGTCTAGTTGCTCCAGTCATTATCAGGTCTAGTTGCTCCAGTCATTATCAGGTCTAGTTGCTCTAGTCATTATCAGGTCTAGTTGCTCCAGTCATTATCCAGGTCTAGTTGCTCCAGTCATTATCAGGTCTAGTTGCTCCAGTCATTATCAGGTCTAGTTGCTCCAGTCATTATCAGGTCTAGTTGCTCCAGTCATTATCAGGTCTAGTTGCTCCAGTCATTATCAGGTCTAGTTGCTCCAGTCATTATCAGGTCTAGTTGCTCCAGTCATTATCAGGTCTAGTTGTTCCAGTCATTATCAGGTCTAGTTGCTCCAGTCATTATCAGGTCTAGTTGCTCCAGTCATTATCAGGTCTAGTTGTTCCAGTCATTATCAGGTCTAGTTGCTCCAGTCATTATCAGGTCTAGTTGCTCCAGTCATTATCAGGTCTAGTTGCTCCAGTCATTATCAGGTCTAGTTGTTCCAGTCATTATCAGTTCTAGTTGCTCCAGTCATTATCAGGTCTAGTTGCTCCAGTCATTATCAGGTCTAGTTGCTCCAGTCATTATCAGGTCTACTTGCTCCAATATTTAGTGAATAAACAAACACACATTGGAATGTTATTATGGTAATATTATGAATCTGACCGGACTTAAAATTCTGTCATGAAAAATTGTAATTACGTTTGACAAAATTAATCATAAGGAAGTTGTAGATAAACAACAACTCGTGATTTAAACAGCAAACATTATCAATGAGGAGTAGTGATGCTCGGTACCTGGTCACCTGCTGAAGACAATATGCTAGACAGTAGTTTCTATGAGGAGGAGGGTACCTGGTCACCTGCTGATGACAATATGCTAGACAGTAGTTTCTATGAGGAGGAGGGTACCTGGTCACCTGCTGATGACAATATGCTAGACAGTAGTTTCTATGAGGAGGAGGGATACCTGGTCACCTGCTGATGACAATATGCTAGACAGTAGTTTCTATGAGGAGGGGTGGTACCTGGTCACCTGCTGATGACAATATGCTAGACAGTAGTGTCTATGAGGAGGAGGGATACCTGGTCACCTGCTGATGACAATATGCTAGACAGTAGTGTCTATGAGGAGGAGGGTACCTGGTCACCTGCTGATGACAATACGCTAGACAGTAGTTTCTATGAGGAGGGGTGGTACCTGGTCACCTGCTAGACAATAGTTTCTATGAGGAGTACTGATGCTTGGTATCAGCTAGCCTATTGAAGGTTGTGCTAGCCAACTCTGGTTCAAATTCAATTCTTTATGTACTTTCGTTTTTTTGTTGTTTCCAAACGGTTTCTTTCTCAGAGTTTTAATGTATTATTTCATATTCAGGCAGATATCTATTGAGTTAAATTACAACGTTACCTACCTAAATATACTGATCATTCACAATGCATTCACCTTTACTTAGAATTTAGTCTGAACATACTGAAACTATTAGTAGTTATGAGCCTGTTTTCTAATGAAGCCGCTGCCACCCTCCTGTTAATGACGGTTTAAATGTGGCATCTTCACCACAAACAACTTGTCTCCTCATCTCTAGATCAAAGCGTTGTGGGGTTCGACCCAGTTTCTCCCTGAGATTCAGACTAGTTTCTCCAGCCTGTTACAGCTGCAACGCCCCCTCAGGAGTACCGTGCTGAGATAAAGCCATCTCTCACAGCCCTCTGAAAGCCCTTATTGTAGACAGACTGGCTGATTGGGTAATTAGCTCACTAGGAATTATTAAGGCCATTGGAATCAAGTCAATAAGCATGATGCTGTACATAGGAAGAGAGCTTCTGTATACGCAATCAATAGCTATTCACTTAGACTTTGTCAATCACCATATGGTTGATGTAAATGTGTTTATGCCAACAATGTTACAGACAGAACAACATGGACCAATCTGTATTTTTGTTGTTGTTCATCTCAAAACGGCAATATTTCATAGTGTATCGTAAGGTTTTTATTTATCCAAGTTGAAAGTAACACAGTGTGTATTCAGTAGTCAGGAACATGTTAATTAATTAAAGGAAACGGAGGAAGGAGCAGCGGCCACTGTTGGACGGAACATGAATCATATTAGCTGTTAATTAACTAAAGGAAACGGAGGAAGGAGCAGCGGCCACTGTTGGAGGGAACATGAATCATATTAGCTGTTAATTAACTAAAGGAAACGGAGGAAGGAGCAGCGGCCACTGTTGGAGGGAACATGAATCATATTAGCTGTTAATTAACTAAAGGAAACGGAGGAAGGAGCAGCGGCCACTGTTGGAGGGAACATGAATCATATTAGCTGTTAATTAATTAAAGGAAACGGAGGAAGGAGCAGCGGCCACTGTTGGACGGAACATGAATCATATTAGCTGTTAATTAATTAAAGGAAACGGAGGAAGGAGCAGCGGCCACTGTTGGACGGAACATGAATCATATTAGCTGTTAATTAATTAAAGGAAACGGAGGAAGGAGCAGCGGCCACTGTTGGACGGAACATGAATCATATTAGCTGTTAATTAATTAAAGGAAACGGAGGAAGGAGCAGCGGCCACTGTTGGACGGAACATGAATCATATTAGCTGTTAATTAATTAAAGGAAACGGAGGAAGGAGCAGCGGCCACTGTTGGACGGAACATGAATCATATTAGCTGTTAATTAACTAAAGGAAATGGAGGAAGGAGCAGCGGCCAGTGTTGGACGTGTAGTGACACAGCCTGATGGCTGTGTTAGTCTGTGTAGTGACACAGCTTGATGACTGTGTTAGTCTGTGTAGTGACACAGCTTGATGACTGTGTTAGCCTGTGTGTAGTGGCACAGCCTGATGACTGTGTTAGTCTGTGTAGTGGCACAGCCTGATGACTGTGTTAGCCTGTGTGTAGTGGCACAGCCTGATGACTGTGTTAGTCTGTGTGTGTAGTGGCACAGCTTGATGACTGTGTTAGCCTGTGTGTAGTGGCACAGCCTGATGACTGTGTTAGCCTGTGTAGTGGCACAGCTTGATGACTGTGTTAGCCTGTGTAGTGGCACAGCCTGATGACTGTGTTAGTCTGTGTAGTGGCACAGCCTGATGACTGTGTTAGTCTGTGTAGTGACACAGCTTGATGACTGTGTTAGTCTGTGTAGTGGCACAGCCTGATGACTGTGTTAGCCTGTGTGTAGTGGCACAGCCTGATGACTGTGTTAGTCTGTGTAGTGGCACAGCCTGATGACTGTGTTAGTCTGTGTAGTGGCACAGCCTGATGACTGTGTTAGCCTGTGTGTAGTGGCACAGCTTGATGACTGTGTTAGCCTGTGTAGTGGCACAGCTGGATGACTGTGTTAGCCTGTGTGTAGTGACACAGCCTGATGACTGTGTTAGCCTGTGTGTAGTGGCACAGCTTGATGACTGTGTTAGTCTGTGTGTAGTGACACAGCCTGATGACTGTGTTAGCCTGTGTGTAGTGGCACAGCCTGATGACTGTGTTAGTCTGTGTAGTGGCACAGCTTGATGACTGTGTTAGCCTGTGTAGTGGCACAGCCTGATGACTGTGTTAGCCTGTGTGTAGTGGCACAGCCTGATGACTGTGTTAGTCTGTGTGTAGTGGCACAGCCTGATGACTGTGTTAGCCTGTGTGTAGTGACACAGCCTGATGACTGTGTTAGTCTGTGTAGTGGCACAGCCTGATGACTGTGTTAGTCTGTGTGTGTAGTGGCACAGCCTGATGACTGTGTTAGTCTGTGTAGTGGCACAGCCTGATGACTGTGTTAGTCTGTGTAGTGGCACAGCCTGATGACTGTGTTAGCCTGTGTAGTGACACAGCCTGATGACTGTGTTAGCCTGTGTGTAGTGGCACAGCTTGATGACTGTGTTAGCCTGTGTGTGTAGTGGCACAGCCTGATGACTGTGTTAGCCTGTGTGTAGTGGCACAGCCTGATGACTGTGTTAGTCTGTGTGTAGTGGCACAGCCTGATGACTGTGTTAGCCTGTGTGTAGTGGCACAGCCTGATGACTGTGTTAGTCTGTGTGTAGTGGCACAGCCTGATGACTGTGTTAGCCTGTGTGTGTAGTGGCACAGCCTGATGACTGTGTTAGCCTGTGTGTAGTGGCACAGCCTGATGACTGTGTTAGCCTGTGTGTAGTGGCACAGCTTGATGACTGTGTTAGCCTGTGTGTAGTAGCACAGCTTGATGACTGTGTTAGCCTGTGTGTAGTGGCACAGCTTGATGACTGTGTTAGCCTGTGTGTGTAGTGGCACAGCCTGATGACTGTGTTAGCCTGTGTGTGGTGGCACAGCCTGATGACTGTGTTAGCCTGTGTGTAGTGGCACAGCCTGATGACTGTGTTAGTCTGTGTAGTGGCACAGCCTGATGACTGTGTTAGTCTGTGTGTAGTGACACAGCCTGATGACTGTGTTAGTCTGTGTAGTGGCACAGCCTGATGACTGTGTTAGTCTGTGTAGTGGCACAGCCTGATGACTGTGTTAGTCTGTGTAGTGGCACAGCCTGATGACTGTGTTAGTCTGTATGTAGTGGCACAGCCTGATGACTGTGTTAATCTGTGTAGTGGCACAGCCTGATGACTGTGTTAGTCTGTGTAGTGGCACAGCCTGATGACCGTGTTAGTCTGTGTGTAGTGGCACAGCCTGATGACTGTGTTAGTCTGTGTAGTGGCACAGCCTGATGACTGTGTTAGCCTGTGTAGTGACACAGCCTGATGACTGTGTTAGTCTGTGTAGTGGCACAGCCTGATGACTGTGTTAGCCTGTGTAGTGACACAGCCTGATGACTGTGTTAGCCTGTGTGTAGTGGCACAGCTTGATGACTGTGTTAGCCTGTGTGTGTAGTGGCACAGCCTGATGACTGTGTTAGCCTGTGTAGTGACACAGCCTGATGACTGTGTTAGCCTGTGTGTAGTGGCACAGCTTGATGACTGTGTTAGCCTGTGTGTGTAGTGGCACAGCCTGATGACTGTGTTAGTCTGTGTAGTGGCACAGCCTGATGACTGTGTTAGCCTGTGTAGTGGCACAGCCTGATGACTGTGTTAGTCTGTGTAGGGGCACAGCTTGATGACTGTGTTAGCGTGTGTAGTGGCACAGCCTGATGACTGTGTTAGTCTGTGTAGTGGCACAGCCTGATGACTGTGTTAGCCTGTGTGTAGTAGCACAGCCTGATGACTGTGTTAACCTGTGTGTAGTGGCACAGCTTGATGACTGTGTTAGCCTGTGTGTAGTGGCACAGCATGATGACTGTGTTAACCTGTGTGTAGTAGCACAGCTTGATGACTGTGTTAGCCTGTGTGTAGTGGCACAGCTTGATGTGTGTGTGTGTGTGTGTGTGTGTGTGTGTGTGTGTGTGTGTGTGTGTGTGTGTGTGTGTGTGTGTGTGTGTGTGTGTGTGTGTGTGTGTGTGTGTGTGTGTGTGTCCCGTTCCTCAGATAATTAAGTCTTCAGAACGGAGGGTTATTATGTATTTACTTATAAGGGACAATGCACATTAATCAACATCTATATTACAGTAATGCAACATCCATGTGAATGTGCACGGGGTTAGCCAAAAGCTAATTAGTTCCCGTAGTCCCAGGGCAGCTCAGGACATTTACACAGTCACAATACAAATACTCACTGAAACAATACAACATACCAAATACATTACATCCAATAATATATCATTCTAACGACAACAACGACACTGTCATCAGCTGTCGTCTGACATATGAGGAACCACTGATAACTCGTGTGTTCAGGTTTGGATAGAATTTGAGCCGTGTTTTCAGTTGAAATGTAAAAGTACAATAATCAGTGCAGCTTCTCAAGTCCAATGGGCGTTGCATTCCTGTATGTTGTAGCTGCGTGGAAAAGGGACAACACTGCCCTGGTTACTGCCCTGGTTACTGCCTTGGTTACTGCCCTGGTTACTGCCCTGGTTACTGCCTTGGTTACTGCCCTGGTTACTGCCCTGGTTACTGCCCTGGTTACTGCCTTGGTTACTGCCCTAGTTGCTGCCCTGCTACTGCCCTAGTTACTGCCCTAGTTACTGTCCTGGTTACTGCCTTGGTTACTGCCCTAGTTGCTGCCCTGGTTACTGCCCTAGTTACTGCCCTTGTTACTGCCCTGGTTACTGCCTTGGTTACTGCCCTGGTTATTGCCTTGGTTACTGCCCTAGTTACTGCCCTGGTTACTGCCCTAGTTACTGCCCTGGTTACTGCCTTGGTTGCTGCCCTGGTTATTGCCTTGGTTACTGCCCTAGTTACTGCCCTGGTTACTGCCCTAGTTACTGCCCTGGTTACTGCCCTAGTTACTGCCCTGCTTACTGCCTTGGTTGCTGCCCTGGTACTGCCTTGGTTACTGCCCTAGTTGCTGCCCTGGTTACTGCCTTGGTTACTGCCCTGGTTACTGTCCTGGTTACTGCCTTGGTTACTGCCCTAGTTGCTGCCCTGGTTACTGCCCTAGTTACTGCCCTAGTTACTGCCCTGGTTACTGCCTTGGTTACTGCCCTGGTTACTGCCCTGGGTACTGCCCTAGTTATCCTAGTGGTGCATTATGGGTGGAGGGCCAAGACCATGCAGGATCTTTAAAGACTTGTATCTACGTACTGCTTAAAGCTGTCCAGACTAACTCAATTATGTTTGTAAATGATATGACAATGGTGGTAACTGTTATGGTTTATTATCAAAAAATCTTCAGTGTTTGTTTGTAGAGTGATTCAATTGGTTTCAGAATAGTAGCTCCTGCTTGTGACCAGGATGTGAGGCAGTATCTCAGCTGTGAGAAGATCACAGCAGAGGAAGAAACGGTCTGATCAACCTAAAGTTGGATAATCTGAAACCACCTTCTTCACATGTTTATTCAAATATGACACAGAGAGACCTGAAGTTAGACACAACGTTCAGATTCTCCTCCATTAAAACAAGAACAGCAGGTTGGGAAGAATCTAATTATTTCTTAAGAGAAGTACAGAAATACAGGCAATAATTAGTTATCCATTTAAAACCATATACCAGAGCTTCAGTTAATTAACAACTAGTTGTCTATTTTGTACATAAAGAACTGTATCATCTGCATACATCTATCTGCATACATCTATCTGCATACACCTGCATGTTAACTTGTGAGAAAACAAGTGGTAAATCATTTATATAGATGGTAAACAGAAGGGGGCCTAATATTGACCCTTATAGTAAAGAGAGTCTGACTGAGTGTCCCCCAAACAAACTCTGTGACTTCTGTTTGTCAGATAGGAATAGATCCAACTGATGGCTTCAGTGGACACATGAAGGGAGGATAGTTTGGATAGGAGGACCTCATGATTCACAGAATCAAAGGCCTTTTCCAGATCCAAACAGACTGACTCCACCACCACCAGGTTAGATTTGGGGCGGCAGGGTAGCCTAGTGGTTTAGAGCGTTGGACTAGTAATCGAAAGGTTGCAAGTTCAAATCCCCAAGCTGACAAGGTACAAATCTGTCATTCTGCCCCTGAACAAGGCAGTTAACCCACTGTTCCTAGGCCGTCATTGAAAATAAGAATTTGTTCTTAACTGACTTGCCTAGTAAAATAAAGGTAAAATAAATAAATAAATGTAAATGTTCTCCAGTGGCTGTTTTGGTAGAATGGTTCGTTCAACCATTTGCTGTATGGAGTTGCCCTGAAGGAGGTGATCAGCCATCCGTCTTTCAGCTACGTTTCATACCACTGGAGGAATGCTTATAGGTGGGTCATTTCCCACCAGTGTCGGGTCCCCAGATGGTCAAACAGGTCCCACTGCAGCAGACTTCCAAGCGTTGGGGGAGAATCTCTGATGGACAGATTAACTAGATGTACCATGGGGCCAATCAGAGAATATTTGTGTCTCCTCAGGAATACAGTGTCTAGACCAAATACATATTTTGTTCCTGAAGAAGCTAATAATACTGTCCACTGCAGGAACTCTGAATATTATTATTATCTATGGAATTGAGAACTGTGGTCTTGGTTGGTTTCCTGACGGAGTCAACAACAACAACAACAATGTTAAAGGTGGTGGATGTGAAATGTGAGTCTTGAATTAAAACCCCATGAACCTTTAATTCAGGATGTTAACAGCTCATCTCCCTGTTAGTTTGTTGAAGTTTTCCCAAAATAACTTTTCCATTTCCTTTTGCTTCATTGATCACTCAAAGAAAGGACTCTGCTTTTGCTTCATTGATCACTCTAAGAAAGGACTCTGCTTTTGCTTCATTGATCACTCTAAGAAAGGACTCTGCTTTTGCTTCATTGATCACTCAAAGAAAGGACTCTGCTTTTGCTTCATTGATCACTCAAAGAAAGGACTCTGCTTTTGCTTCATTGATCACTCAAAGAAAGGACTCTGCTTTTGCTTCATTGATCACTCAAAGAAAGGACTCTGCTTTTGCTTCATTGATCACTCTAAGAAAGGACTCTGCTTTTGCTTCATTGATCACTCAAAGAAAGGACTCTGCTTTTGCTTCATTGATCACTCTAAGAAAGGACTCTGCTTTTGCTTCATTGATCACTCAAAGAAAGGACTCTGCTTTTGCTTCATTGATCACTCAAAGAAAGGACTCTGCTTTTGCTTTTTTATTGTCCTTTCCACCTTATTTATCAGGGAGGTAAATATACATCTGATCACCAGAAGGAGAGGAGGAGTCAGTCACACTGCACGGCTGGATTGGAATGACTATATGGTGTAATTCATTATGAACAAATGTGAAAAGAAGGGAGATTTAAATGAGAGATGATGTACATGCAGAGAGCCTGCTCTATATTTGTAGAGGTTCAGTGGTCGGGCAACAGCAGTGATGGCTGTAGCGGGACAACTGTGGATAGCTGTGCCCTCGTGTGGCCAGACCAGTGACCTACAGATATCACACATTGTCTCTCTCCAGTGGAATGATCCTGCTGTTATCTACTCTGGATAACCCTGTGATGGGGAATGGAACCCTGTGATGGGGAATGGAACCCTGTGATGTGGAATGGAACCCTGTGATGAGGAATGGAACCATGTGATGGAGAATGGAACCCTGTGATGGGGAATGGAACCCTGTGATGGGGAATGGAACCCTGTGATGGGGAATGGAACCCTGTGATGTGGAATGGAACCCTGTGATGGGGAATGGAACCCTGTGATGGGGAATGGAATCCTGTTATGGGGAATGGAACCCTGTGATGGGGAATGGAACCATGTGATGGGAATGGAACCCTGTGATGGGGAATGGAACCCTGTGATGGGGAATGGAACCCTGTGATGGGGAATGGAACCATGTGATGAGGAATGGAACCCTGTGATGGGGAATGGAATCCTGTGATGGGGAATGGAACCATGTGATGGGGAATGGAACCCTGTGATGGGGAATGGAACCATGTGATGGGAATGGAACCATGTGATGGGGAATGGAACCATGTGATGGGGAATGGAACCCTGTGATGGGGAATGGAACCCTGTGATGGGGAATGGAACCCTGTGATGGGGAATGGAACCATGTGATGAGGAATGGAACCATGTGATGTGGAATGGAACCCTGTGATGAGGAATGGAACCATGTGATGAGGAATGGAACCCTGTGATGTGGAATGGAACCATGTGATGAGGAATGGAACCATGTGATGTGGAATGGAACCCTGTGATGAGGAATGGAACCATGTGATGTGGAATGGAACCCTGTGATGAGAATGGAACCATGTGATGAGGAATGGAACCCTGTGATGTGGAATGGAACCCTGTGATGAGGAATGGAACCATGTGATGTGGAATGGAACCCTGTGATGAGGAATGGAACCATGTGATGTGGAATGGAACCCTGTGATGAGGAATGGAACCATGTGATGAGGAATGGAACCCTGTGATGTGGAATGGAACCCTGTGATGAGGAATGGAACCATGTGATGTGGAATGGAACCCTGTGATGAGGAATGGAACCATGTGATGTGGAATGGAACCCTGTGATGAGGAATGGAACCATGTGATGAGGAATGGAACCCTGTGATGTGGAATGGAACCATGTGATGTGGAATGGAACCCTGTGATGAGGAATGGAACCATGTGATGAGGAATGGAACCATGTGATGTGGAATGGAACCCTGTGATGAGGAATGGAACCATGTGATGAGGAATGGAACCCTGTGATGTGGAATGGAACCATGTGATGAGGAATGGAACCCTGTGATGGGGAATGGAATCCTGTGATGGGGAATGGAACCCTGTGATGGGGAATGGAATCCTGTGATGGGGAATGGAACCCTGTGATGGGGAATGGAACCCTGTGATGGGGAATGGAACCATGTGATGGGGAATGGAACCCTGTGATGGGGAATGGAACCATGTGATGGGGAATGGAACCCTGTGATGGGGAATGGAACCATGTGATGGGGAATGGAACCCTGTGATGGGGAATGGAACCCTGTGATGGGGAATGGAACCCTGTGATGGGGAATGGAACCATGTGATGAGGAATGGAACCCTGTGATGGGGAATGGAATCCTGTGATGGGGAATGGAACCATGTGATGGGGAATGGAACCCTGTGATGGGGAATGGAACCATGTGATGGGAATGGAACCATGTGATGGGGAATGGAACCATGTGATGGGGAATGGAACCCTGTGATGGGGAATGGAACCCTGTGATGGGGAATGGAACCCTGTGATGGGGAATGGAACCATGTGATGAGGAATGGAACCATGTGATGAGGAATGGAACCATGTGATGGGGAATGGAACCATGTGATGGGGAATGGAACCCTGTGATGGGGAATGGAACCCTGTGATGGGGAATGGAACCCTGTGATGGGGAATGGAACCATGTGATGAGGAATGGAACCATGTGATGTGGAATGGAACCCTGTGATGAGGAATGGAACCATGTGATGAGGAATGGAACCCTGTGATGTGGAATGGAACCCTGTGATGAGGAATGGAACCATGTGATGTGGAATGGAACCCTGTGATGAGGAATGGAACCATGTGATGTGGAATGGAACCCTGTGATGAGGAATGGAACCATGTGATGAGGAATGGAACCCTGTGATGTGGAATGGAACCCTGTGATGAGGAATGGAACCATGTGATGTGGAATGGAACCCTGTGATGAGGAATGGAACCATGTGATGTGGAATGGAACCCTGTGATGAGGAATGGAACCATGTGATGAGGAATGGAACCCTGTGATGTGGAATGGAACCCTGTGATGAGGAATGGAACCATGTGATGTGGAATGGAACCCTGTGATGAGGAATGGAACCATGTGATGTGGAATGGAACCCTGTGATGAGGAATGGAACCATGTGATGAGGAATGGAACCCTGTGATGTGGAATGGAACCATGTGATGTGGAATGGAACCCTGTGATGAGGAATGGAACCATGTGATGAGGAATGGAACCATGTGATGTGGAATGGAACCCTGTGATGAGGAATGGAACCATGTGATGAGGAATGGAACCCTGTGATGTGGAATGGAACCATGTGATGAGGAATGGAACCCTGTGATGGGGAATGGAATCCTGTGATGGGGAATGGAACCCTGTGATGGGGAATGGAACCATGTGATGGGGAATGGAATCCTGTGATGGGGAATGGAACCCTGTGATGGGGAATGGAACCCTGTGATGGGGAATGGAACCATGTGATGGGGAATGGAACCCTGTGATGGGGAATGGAACCATGTGATGGGGAATGGAACCCTGTGATGGGGAATGGAACCATGTGATGGGGAATGGAACCCTGTGATGGGGAATGGAACCATGTGATGGGGAATGGAACCCTGTGATGGGGAATGGAACCATGTGATGGGGAATGGAACCCTGTGATGGGGAATGGAACCATGTGATGGGGAATGGAACCCTGTGATGGGGAATGGAACCCTGTGATGGGGAATGGAACCCTGTGATGGGGAATGGAACCATGTGATGGGGAATGGAACCCTGTGATGGGGAATGGAACCATGTGATGGGGAATGGAACCCTGTGATGGGGAATGGAACCCTGTGATGGGGAATGGAACCATGTGATGGGGAATGGAATCCTGTGATGGGGAATGGAACCCTGTGATGGGGAATGGAACCATGTGATGGGGAATGGAACCCTGTGATGGGGAATGGAACCATGTGATGGGGAATGGAACCCTGTGATGGGGAATGGAACCATGTGATGGGGAATGGAACCCTGTGATGGGGAATGGAACCCTGTGATGGGGAATGGAACCATGTGATGGGGAATGGAACCCTGTGATGGGGAATGGAACCCTGTGATGGGGAATGGAACCATGTGATGGGGAATGGAACCCTGTGATGGGGAATGGAACCATGTGATGGGGAATGGAACCCTGTGATGGGGAATGGAACCCTGTGATGGGGAATGGAACCCTGTGATGGGGAATGGAACCCTGTGATGGGGAATGGAACCCTGTGATGGGGAATGGAACCATGTGATGGGGAATGGAACCTTGTGATGTGGAATGGAACCATGTGATGGGGAATGGAACCCTGTGATGGGGAATGGAACCATGTGATGGGGAATGGAACCATGTGATGGGGAATGGAACCCTGTGATGGGGAATGGAACCCTGTGATGGGGAATGTAACGATGTGATGGGGAATGGAACCCTGTGATGGGGAATGGAACCATGTTATGGGGAATGGAACCCTGTGATGGGGAATGGAACCCTGTGATGGGGAATGGAACCATGTGATGGGAATGGAACCATGTGAGGGGGAATGGAACCCTGTGATGGGGAATGGAACCCTGTGATGGTGAATGGAACCCTGTGATGGGGAATGGAACCATGTGATGGGGAATGGAACCCTGTGATGGGGAATGGAATCCTGTGATGGGGAATGGAACCCTGTGATGGGAATAGAACCATGTGATGGAGAATGGAACCATGTGATGGGGAAAGGAACCCTCTGATGGGGAATGGAACCCTGTGATGGGGAATGGATCCCTGTGATGGGGAATGGAACCCTGTGATGGGAATGGAACCATGTGATGGGGAATGGAACCCTGTGATGGGGAATGGAACCATGTGATGGGGGAACCCTGGAACCCTGTTATGGGGAATGGAACCATGTGATGGGGAATGGAAACCTGTGATGGGGAATGGAACCCTGTTATGGGGAATGGAACCCTGTTATGGCAAATGGAACCCTGTTATGGGGAATGGAACCCTGTTATGGGGAATGGAACCCTGTTATGGGGAATGGAATCCTGCGAGGGGGAATGGAACCATGTGATGGGGAATGGAAACCTGTGATGGGGAATGGAACCCTGTTATGGGGAATGGAACCCTGTTATGGGGAATGGAACCATGTGATGGGGAATGGAACCATGTGATGGGGAATGGAACCATGTGATGGGGAATGGAACCATGTGATGGGGAATGTAACGATGTGATGGGGAATGGAACCCTGTGATGGGGAATGGAATCCTGTGATGGGGAATGGAACCCTGTGATGGGGAATGGAACCATGTGATGGAGAATGGAACCATGTGATGGGGAAAGGAAACCTGTGATGGGGAATGGAACCATGTAATGGGGAATGGAACCCTGTGATGTGGAATGGAACCATGTGATGGGGAATGGAACCCTGTGATGGGGAATGGAACCATGTGATGGGGAATGGAACCATGTGATGGGAATGGAACCATGTGAGGGGGAATGGAACCCTGTGATGGGGAATGGAACCCTGTGATGGTGAATGGAACCCTGTGATGGGGAATGGAACCATGTGATGGGGAATGGAACCCTGTGATGGGGAATGGAATCCTGTGATGGGGAATGGAACCCTGTGATGGGAATAGAACCATGTGATGGAGAATGGAACCATGTGATGGGGAAAGGAACCCTCTGATGGGGAATGGAACCCTGTGATGGGGAATGGATCCCTGTGATGGGGAATGGAACCCTGTGATGGGAATGGAACCATGTGATGGGGAATGGAACCCTGTGATGGGGAATGGAACCATGTGATGGGGAATGGAACCCTGTTATGGGGAATGGAACCATGTGATGGGGAATGGAAACCTGTGATGGGGAATGGAACCCTGTTATGGGGAATGGAACCCTGTTATGGCAAATGGAACCCTGTTATGGGGAATGGAACCCTGTTATGGGGAATGGAACCCTGTTATGGGGAATGGAATCCTGCGAGGGGGAATGGAACCATGTGATGGGGAATGGAAACCTGTGATGGGGAATGGAACCCTGTTATGGGGAATGGAACCCTGTTATGGGGAATGGAACCCTGTGATGGGGAATGGAACCATGTGATGGGGAATGGAACCATGTGATGGGGAATGTAACGATGTGATGGGGAATGGAACCCTGTGATGGGGAATGGAACCATGTGATGGGGAATGGAACCCTGTGATGGGGAAAGGAAACCTGTGATGGGGAATGGAACCATGTAATGGGGAATGGAACCCTGTGATGTGGAATGGAACCATGTGATGGGGAATGGAACCCTGTGATGGGGAATGGAACCATGTGATGGGGAATGGAACCATGTGATGGGGAATGTAACGATGTGATGGGGAATGGAACCCTGTGATGGGGAATGGAACCATGTGATGGGGAATGGAACCCTGTGATGGGGAATGGAACCCTGTGATGGGGAATGGAACCCTGTGATGGGGAATGGAACCATGTGATGGGGAATGGAACCTTGTGATGTGGAATGGAACCATGTGATGGAGAATGGAACCATGTGATGGGGAAAGGAAACCTGTGATGGGGAATGGAACCATGTGATGGGGAATGGAACCATGTGATGGAGAATGGAACCATGTGATGGGGAAAGGAAACCTGTGATGGGGAATGGAACCATGTAATGGGGAATGGAACCCTGTGATGTGGAATGGAACCATGTGATGGGGAATGGAACCCTGTGATGGGGAATGGAACCATGTGATGGGGAATGGAACCATGTGATGGGGAATGTAACGATGTGATGGGGAATGGAACCCTGTGATGGGGAATGGAACCATGTGATGGGGAATGGAACCCTGTGATGGGGAATGGAACCCTGTGATGGGGAATGGAACCCTGTGATGGGGAATGGAACCATGTGATGGGGAATGGAACCTTGTGATGTGGAATGGAACCATGTGATGGGGAATGGAACCCTGTGATGGGGAATGGAACCATGTGATGGGGAATGGAACCATGTGATGGGGAATGGAACCCTGTGATGGGGAATGGAACCCTGTGATGGGGAATGTAACGATGTGATGGGGAATGGAACCCTGTGATGGGGAATGGAACCATGTTATGGGGAATGGAACCCTGTGATGGGGAATGGAACCCTGTGATGGGGAATGGAACCATGTGATGGGAATGGAACCATGTGAGGGGGAATGGAACCCTGTGATGGGGAATGGAACCCTGTGATGGTGAATGGAACCCTGTGATGGGGAATGGAACCATGTGATGGGGAATGGAACCCTGTGATGGGGAATGGAATCCTGTGATGGGGAATGGAACCCTGTGATGGGAATAGAACCATGTGATGGAGAATGGAACCATGTGATGGGGAAAGGAACCCTCTGATGGGGAATGGAACCCTGTGATGGGGAATGGATCCCTGTGATGGGGAATGGAACCCTGTGATGGGAATGGAACCATGTGATGGGGAATGGAACCCTGTGATGGGGAATGGAACCATGTGATGGGGAATGGAACCCTGTTATGGGGAATGGAACCATGTGATGGGGAATGGAAACCTGTGATGGGGAATGGAACCCTGTTATGGGGAATGGAACCCTGTTATGGCAAATGGAACCCTGTTATGGGGAATGGAACCCTGTTATGGGGAATGGAACCCTGTTATGGGGAATGGAATCCTGCGAGGGGGAATGGAACCATGTGATGGGGAATGGAAACCTGTGATGGGGAATGGAACCCTGTTATGGGGAATGGAACCCTGTTATGGGGAATGGAACCCTGTTATGGGGAATGGAATCCTGCGAGGGGGAATGGAACTCTGTGAAGGGGAATGGAACCCTGTGATGGGAATGGAACCATGTGATGGAGAATGGAACCATGTGATGGGGAAAGGAACCCTGTGATGGGGAATGGAACCATGTAATGGGGAATGGAACCCTGTGATGTGGAATGGAACCCTGTTATGGGGAATGGAATCCTGCGAGGGGGAATGGAACCATGTGATGTGGAATGGAACCCTGTTATGGGGAATGGAAACCTGTGATGGGGAATGGAACTCTGTTACGGGGAATGGAACCCTGTGATGGGGAATGGAACCATGTAATGGGGAATGGAACCCTGTGATGTGGAATGGAACCATGTGATGGGGAATGGAACCCTGTGATGGGGAATGGAACCATGTGATGGGGAATGGAAACATGTGATGGGGAATGGAACCCTGTGATGGGGAATGGAACCATGTGATGGGGAATGGAACCCTGTGATGGGGAATGGAACCCTGTGATATGGAATGGAACCCTGTTATGGGGAATGGAATCCTGTGATGTGGAATGGAACCCTGTGATGGGGAATGGAACCCTGTGATGGGGAATGGAACCCTGTGATGGGGAATGGAATCCTGCGAGGGGGAATGGAACCCTGTGATGGGGAATGGAACCCTGTGATGGGGAATGGAACCCTGTGATGGGGAATGGAACATTAGTGTTCTATTGAAGAAGATCTCTAAGTACCTGTACCACAGCCTTCATGGTTAACCCCCTAGAGTTGATTGACAAATGGAAGTATGAAGGTAGATTTGTTCCTACTCAAGAAAAGGATTTAACTGTGTGTCAGTATATACAGTTGAAAACAGAAGTTTACATACACTTAGGTTGGATTCATTATTAAAACTTGTTTTTCAACCACTCCACAAATTTCTTGTTCACAAACTATAGTTTAGGCAAGTCGGTTAGGACATCTACTTTGTGCATGACACAAGTCATTTTTCCAAAAATTGTTTACAGACAGATTACTTCACTTATAATTCACTGTATCACAATTCCAGTGGGTCAGAAGTTTACATACACCAAGTTGACCATTTCCGGGAATGATGTCAAGTCTTGAGAAGCTTGTGATAGGCTAATTGACATCATTTTTTTTTTTTTTTTTTTTACCTTTATTTAACCAGGCAAGTCAGTTAAGAACAAATTCTTATTTTCAATGATGGCCTGGGAACAGTGGGTTAACTGCCTGAGTCAATTGGAGGTGTACCTGTGAATGTATTTCACGGCCTGCCTTCAAACTCAGTTCCTCTTTGCTTGACATCTTGGGATAATCAAAAGAAATCAGCCAAGACCTCAGAAAACAAACTGTAGACCTCCACAAGTCTGGTTAATCCCTGGGAGCATTTCCAAACGCCTGAAGGTACCACGTTCATCTGTACAAACAATAGTACGCAAGTATAAACACCATGGGACCACGCAGCCGTCATACCGCTCAGTAAGGAGATGCGTTCTGTCTCCTAGAGATTAACGTACTTTGGTGCGAAAAGTGCAAATCAATCCCAGAACAACAGCACCTTGTGAAGATGCTGGAGGAAACAGGTACAAAAGTATCTATATCCACTGTAAAAACGAGTCCTATATCAACATAACCTGAAAGGCCGCTCAGCAAGGAAGAAGTCACTGCTCCAAAACCGGCATAAAAAAGCCAGACAATGGTTTGCAACTGCACATGGGGACAAAGATCATACTCTTTGGATAAATGTCCTCTGGTCTGATGAAACAAAAATAGAACTGTTTGGACATAATGACCATCGTTATGTTTGGAGGGAAAGGGGGAGACTTGCAAGCCGAAGAACACCATCCCAACCGTGAAGCACGGGGGTGGCAGCATCATGTTGTGGGGATGCTTTGCTGCAGGACGGACTGGTGCACTTCTCAAAATAGATGGCAATCTGCAGGAAGGAAAATTATGTGGATATTTTGAAGCAACATCTGGTTTTTGCTCTGACATGCCCTGTCAACTGTGGGACCTTATATAGACATGTGTGTGCCTTTCCAAATCATGTCCAATCAATGGAATTTACCACAGGTGGACTCCAATCAAGTTGTAGAAACATCTCAAGGTGATCAATAGAACAAGATGCACTTGAGGTCCGTTTCTAGTCTCATAGCAAAGGGTCTGAATACTTATGTAAATAAGGTTTTTAGGTTTGATATTTTTTATCAATTTGCAAAGATTTCTAAAAAACCTGTTTAGGCTTTGTTATTATGGGGTATTGTGATGTCATTATGGGGTATTGTGATGTCATTATGGGGTATTGTGTGTAGATTGCTGAGGATTTCTTTTCAACATTTACATAACGTTTACATAACGTAACAAAAATAGAAAAAGTCAAGGGGTCTGAATACTTTCCGAAGGCACTGTCAGTAACAGAAGAAAATAATCACCATCAAAATCTGTCAATTTAAACTAGATCAGTTTTTAGCTAGGGATCAGTTTTTAGCTAGAGATCAGTTTTAAACTAGAGATCAGTTTTTAGCTAGAGATCAGTTTTTAGCTAGAGATCAGTTTTTAGCTGGAGATCAGTTTTAAACTAGAGATCAGTTTTTAGCTAGAGATCAGTTTTTAGCTAGAGATCAGTTTTTAGCTAGAGATCAGTTTTTAGCTAGAGATCAGTTTTAAACTAGAGATCAGTTTTTAGCTAGGGATCAGTTTTTAGCTAGAGATCAGTTTTAAACTAGAGATCAGTTTTTAGCTAGGGATCAGTTTTTAGCTAGAGATCAGTTTTTAGTGTGGGCTGTGTCTCAAAACCACACTTTATTGGTCGCATACAAATATTTCGAAGATTTATTTTGCTCTGCGATGGAAGGTATTTCTGTTTGTTAGATATCATACATTTGCTAAAATTTCAAAAAACCTGTAGATGCAGTACCAGTCAAAGGATTGGAAACACCTGCTCATTCAAGGGTTTTTCTTTATTTTCATTATTTACTACATTGGAGAATAATAGTAAAGACATCAACAGTATGAAATGGCACATATAGCATAATGTAGTAACAAAAATATATATATTTTAAATTTTAGATTCTTCAAAGTAGCAACCCTTTGCCTTAACGACAGCTTACTACAATATACTACATTCTACTGGTACAGTATACTACATTATACTGGTACAGTACACTACATTATACTGGTACAGTATACTACATTACACTACATTCAACTGGTACAGTATACTACATTATACTACATTCAACTGGTACAGTATACTACATTACACTACATTCAACTGGTACAGTACACTACATTATACTGGTACAGTATACTACATTACACTACATTCAACTGGTACAGTATACTACATTACACTACATTCAACTGGTACAGTATACTACATTATACTACATTCAACTGGTACAGTATACTACATTACACTACATTCAACTGGTACAGTATACTACATTATACTACATTCAACTGGTACAGTATACTACATTACACTACATTCAACTGGTACAGTATACTACATTATACTACATTCAACTGGTACAGTATACTACATTACACTACATTCAACTGGTACAGTATACTACATTATCCTACATTCAACTGGTACAGTATACTACATTACACTACATTCAACTGGTACAGTACACTACATTATACTGGTACAGTATACTACATTACACTACATTCAACTGGTACAGTACACTACATTATACTGGTACAGTATACTACATTACACTACATTCAACTGGTACAGTACACTACATTATACTGGTACAGTATACTACATTACACTACATTCAACTGGTACAGTACACTACATTATACTGGTACAGTATACTACATTACACTACATTATACTGGTACAGTATACTACATTACACTACATTATACTGGTACAGTATACTACATTACACTACATTATACTGGTACAGTATATTACATTACATTACATTATACTGGTACAGTATACTACATTATCCTACATTCAACTGGTACAGTATACTACATTATACTACATTCAACTGGTACAGTATACTACATTACACTACATTCAACTGGTACAGTACACTACATTATACTGGTACAGTATACTACATTACACTACATTATACTGGTACAGTATACTACATTACACTACATTATACTGGTACAGTATACTACATTACACTACATTATACTGGTACAGTATATTACATTACATTACATTATACTGGTACAGTATACTACATTATCCTACATTCAACTGGTACAGTATACTACATTATACTACATTCAACTGGTACAGTATACTACATTACACTACATTCAACTGGTACAGTATACTACATTATCCTACATTGAACTGGTACAGTATACTACATTACACTACATTCAACTGGTACAGTACACTACATTATACTGGTACAGTATACTACATTACACTACATTCAACTGGTACAGTACACTACATTATACTGGTACAGTATACTACATTACACTACATTCAACTGGTACAGTACACTACATTATACTGGTACAGTATACTACATTACACTACATTCAACTGGTACAGTACACTACATTATACTGGTACAGTATACTACATTACACTACATTCAACTGGTACAGTACACTACATTATACTGGTACAGTATACTACATTACACTACATTATACTGGTACAGTATACTACATTACACTACATTATACTGGTACAGTATACTACATTACACTACATTATACTGGTAAAGTATATTACATTACATTACATTATACTGGTACAGTATACTACATTACACTACATTATACTGGTACATTATACTACATTATACTGGTACAGTATACTACATTATACTGGTACATTATACTACATTATACTGGTACAGTACACTACATTATACTGGTACAGTATACTACATTATAGTGGTACAGTATACTACATTATACTGGTACAGTATACTACATTACACTACATTATACTGGTACAGTATACTACATTACACTACATTATACTGGTACAGTATACTACATTATACTGGTACAGTATAGTACATTACACTACATTATACTGGAACAGTATACTACATTATACTGGTATAGTGGTACAGTATATTACATTACACTACATTATACTGGTACAGTATACTACATTATACTGGTACAGTATATTACATTATCCTACATTATACTGGTACAGTATACTACATTATACTGGTATAGTGGTACAGTATATTACATTACACTACATTATACTGGTACAGTATACTACATTCAACTGGTACAGTACACTACATTATACTGGTTCAGTATACTACATTACACTACATTCAACTGGTACAGTATACTACATTACACTACATTCAACTGGTACAGTATACTACATTATACTACATTCAACTGGTACAGTATACTACATTACACTACATTCAACTGGTACAGTATACTACATTATACTACATTCAACTGGTACAGTATACTACATTACACTACATTCAACTGGTACAGTATACTACATTATACTACATTCAACTGGTACAGTATACTACATTACACTACATTCAACTGGTACAGTATACTACATTATCCTACATTCAACTGGTACAGTATACTACATTACACTACATTCAACTGGTACAGTACACTACATTATACTGGTACAGTATACTACATTACACTACATTCAACTGGTACAGTACACTACATTATACTGGTACAGTATACTACATTACACTACATTCAACTGGTACAGTACACTACATTATACTGGTACAGTATACTACATTACACTACATTCAACTGGTACAGTACACTACATTATACTGGTACAGTATACTACATTACACTACATTCAACTGGTACAGTACACTACATTATACTGGTACAGTATACTACATTACACTACATTATACTGGTACAGTATACTACATTACACTACATTATACTGGTACAGTATACTACATTACACTACATTATACTGGTACAGTATATTACATTACATTACATTATACTGGTACAGTATACTACATTATCCTACATTCAACTGGTACAGTATACTACATTATACTACATTCAACTGGTACAGTATACTACATTACACTACATTCAACTGGTACAGTACACTACATTATACTGGTACAGTATACTACATTACACTACATTATACTGGTACAGTATACTACATTACACTACATTATACTGGTACAGTATACTACATTACACTACATTATACTGGTACAGTATATTACATTACATTACATTATACTGGTACAGTATACTACATTATCCTACATTCAACTGGTACAGTATACTACATTATACTACATTCAACTGGTACAGTATACTACATTACACTACATTCAACTGGTACAGTATACTACATTATCCTACATTCAACTGGTACAGTATACTACATTACACTACATTCAACTGGTACAGTACACTACATTATACTGGTACAGTATACTACATTACACTACATTCAACTGGTACAGTACACTACATTATACTGGTACAGTATACTACATTACACTACATTCAACTGGTACAGTACACTACATTATACTGGTACAGTATACTACATTACACTACATTCAACAGTATACTACATTACACTACATTCAACTGGTACAGTACACTACTACATTATACTGGTACAGTATACTACATTATACTGGTACATTATACTACATTATACTGGTACAGTACACTACATTATACTGGTACAGTATACTACATTATAGTGGTACAGTATACTACATTATACTGGTACAGTATACTACATTACACTACATTATACTGGTACAGTATACTACATTACACTACATTATACTGGTACAGTATACTACATTATACTGGTACAGTATAGTACATTACACTACATTATACTGGTACAGTATACTACATTATACTGGTATAGTGGTACAGTATATTACATTACACTACATTATACTGGTACAGTATACTACATTATACTGGTACAGTATATTACATTATCCTACATTATACTGGTACAGTATACTACATTATACTGGTATAGTGGTACAGTATATTACATTACACTACATTATACTGGTACAGTATACTACATTCAACTGGTACAGTACACTACATTATACTGGTTCAGTATACTACATTACACTACATTATACTGGTACAGTATATTACATTACATTACATTATACTGGTACAGTATACTACATTACACTACATTATACTGGTACAGTATATTACATTACCCTACACTATACTGGTACAGTATACTACATTACACTACATTATACTGGTACAGTATATTACATTACATTACATTATACTGGTACAGTACACTTCATTATACTACATTATACTGGTACAGTATACTACATTATACTGGTACAGTATACTACATTATACTGGTACAGTATACTACATTACACTACATTATACTGGTACAGTATATTACATTATACTACATTATACTGGTACAGTATACTACATTACACTACATTATACTGGTAGAGTATACTACATTGCTCTACGTTATACTGGTACAGTATACTACATTATACTGGTACAGTATACTACATTATACTGGTACATTATACTACATTACACTACATTATACTGGTATAGTATATTACATTATACTACATTATACTGGTACAGTATACTACATTACACTACATTATACTGGTACAGTATATTACATTATACTACATTATACTGGTACAGTATACTACATTATACTGGAACATTATACTACATTATACTGGTACAGTATAGTACATTATACTGGAACATTATACTACATTATACTACATTATACTGGTACAGTATACTACATTATACTGGAACATTATACTACATTATACTACATTATACTGGTACAGTATACTACATTATACTGGTACAGTATACTACATTACACTACATTATACTGGTACAGTATACTACATTATACTGGTACAGTATATTACATTATACTACATTATACTCGTACAGTATACTACATTATACTGGAACATTATACTACAATATACTACATTACACTACATTATACTGGTACAGTATACTAGATTATACTACATTATACTGGTACAGTATATTACATTATACTACATTATACTGGTACAGTATACTACGTTACACTGGTACAGTACACTACATTATACTACATTATACTGGTACAGTACACTACATTATACTACATTATACTGGTACAGTATACTACATTATACTGGTACAGTATACTACATTATACTGGTACAGTATACTACATTATACTGGTACAGTATACTACATTACACTACATTATACTGGTACAGTATATTACATTATACTACATTATACTGGTACAGTATACTACATTACACTACATTATACTGGTAGAGTATACTACATTACTCTACGTTATACTGGTACAGTATACTACATTATACTACATTGTACTGGTACAGTATACTACATTATACTGGTACATTATACTACATTACACTACATTATACTGGTACAGTATATTACATTACATTACATTATACTGGTACAGTACACTTCATTATACTACATTATACTGGACCAGTATACTACATTATACTGGTACAGTATACTACATTATACTGGTACAGTATACTACATTACACTACATTATACTGGTACAGTATATTACATTATACTACATTATACTGGTACAGTATACTACATTACACTACATTATACTGGTAGAGTATACTACATTGCTCTACGTTATACTGGTACAGTATACTACATTATACTGGTACAGTATACTACATTATACTGGTACATTATACTACATTACACTACATTATACTGGTATAGTATATTACATTATACTACATTATACTGGTACAGTATACTACATTACACTACATTATACTGGTACAGTATATTACATTATACTACATTATACTGGTACAGTATACTACATTATACTGGAACATTATACTACATTATACTGGTACAGTATAGTACATTATACTGGAACATTATACTACATTATACTACATTATACTGGTACAGTACATTACATTATACTACATTATACTGGTACAGTATACTACATTATACTGGAACATTATACTACATTATACTACATTATACTGGTACAGTATACTACATTATACTGGTACAGTATACTACATTACACTACATTATACTGGTACAGTATACTACATTATACTGGTACAGTATATTACATTATACTACATTATACTCGTACAGTATACTACATTATACTGGAACATTATACTACAATATACTACATTACACTACATTATACTGGTACAGTATACTAGATTATACTACATTATACTGGTACAGTATATTACATTATACTACATTATACTGGTACAGTATACTACGTTACACTGGTACAGTACACTACATTATACTACATTATACTGGTACAGTACACTACATTATACTACATTATACTGGTACAGTATACTACATTATACTGGTACAGTATACTACATTATACTGGTACAGTATACTACATTACACTACATTATACTGGTACAGTATATTACATTATACTACATTATACTGGTACAGTATACTACATTACACTACATTATACTGGTAGAGTATACTACATTACTCTACGTTATACTGGTACAGTATACTACATTATACTACATTGTACTGGTACAGTATACTACATTATACTGGTACATTATACTACATTACACTACATTATACTGGTATAGTATATTACATCATACTACATTATACTGGTACAGTATACTACATTATACTACATTATACTGGTACAGTATACTACATTATACTGGAACATTATACTACATTATACTACATTATACTGGTACAGTATAGTACATTATACTGGAACATTATACTACATTATACTACATTATACTGGTACAGTACATTACATTATACTACATTATACTGGTACAGTATACTACATTATACTGGAACATTATACTACATTATACTACATTATACTGGTACAGTATACTACATTATACTGGTACAGTATACTACATTACACTACATTATACTGGTACAGTATACTACATTATACTGGTACAGTATATTACATTATACTACATTATACTCGAACGTTATACTACATTATACTGGAACATTATACTACAATATACTACATTATACTGGTACAGTATACTACATTATACTACATTATACTGGTACAGTATACTACATTATACTACATTATACTGGTAAAGTATACTACATTATACTACATTATACTGGTACAGTATACTACATTATACTGGTACAGTATACTACATTATACTGGAACATTACACTACATTATACTACATTATACTGGTACAGTATATTACATTATACTACATTATACTGGTACAGTATACTACATTATAGTGGTACAGTATACTACATTACACTACATTATACTGGTACAGTATACTAGATTATACTACATTATACTGGTACAGTATATTACATTATACTACATTATACTGGTACAGTATACTACGTTACACTGGTACAGTACACTACATTATACTACATTATACTGGTACAGTACACTACATTATACTACATTATACTAGTACAGTATACTACATTACACTACATTATAGCGGTATAGTATACTACATTATACTGGTACAGTATACTACATTATACTGGTACAGTACACTACATTATACTACATTATACTGGTACAGTATACTACGTTACACTGGTACAGTACACTACATTATACTACATTATACTGGTACAGTACACTACATTATACTACATTATACTGGTACATTATACTACATTATACTGGTATATTATACTACATTATACTGGTACATTATACTACATTATAGTGGTACAGTATACTACATTACACTACATTATACTGGTATAGTATACTATATTACACTGCATTATACTGGTACATTATACTACATTATACTGGAACATTACACTACATTATACTTCATTATACGGGTGCAGTATATTACATTATACTACATTATACTGGTACAGTATACTACATTATACTACATTATACTGGAACATTATACTACATTATACTGGAACATTATACTGGTACAGTATACTACATTACACTACATTATACTGGTACAGTATACTACATTACACTACATTATACTGGTACAGTATACTACATTATACTGGTACAGTACACTACATTACACTACATTATACTGGTACAGTATGCTACATTACACTACATTATACTTGTACAGTATACTACATTATACTGGTACAGTACACTACATTATACTAAATTATACTGGTACAGTATACTACGTTACACTGGTACAGTACACTACATTACACTACATTATACTGGTACAGTACACTATATTATACTACATTATACTGGTACAGTATACTACATTATACTGGTACAGTATACTACATTACACTACATTATAGTGGTATAGTATACTACATTATACTGGTACAGTATACTACATTATACTGGTACTGTACACTACATTATACTACATTATACTGGTACAGTATACTACGTTACACTGGTACAGTACACTACATTATACTGGTACAGTACACTACATTATACTACATTATACTGGTACAGTACACTACATTACACTACATTATACTGGTACAGTATGCTACATTACACTACATTATACTTGTACAGTATACTACATTATACTGGTACAGTACACTACATTATACTACATTATACTGGTACAGTATACTACATTACACTACATTATACTGGTACAGTATGCTACATTACACTACATTATACTTGTACAGTATACTACATTATACTGGTACAGTATACTACATTATACTACATTATACTGGAACATTATACTACATTATACTGGAACATTATACTGGTACAGTATACTACATTACACTACATTATACTGGTACAGTATACTACATTATACTGGTACAGTACACTACATTATACTGGTACAGTACACTACATTACACTACATTATACTGGTACAGTATGCTACATTACACTACATTATACTTGTACAGTATACTACATTATACTGGTACAGTACACTACATTATACTAAATTATACTGGTACAGTATACTACGTTACACTGGTACAGTACACTACATTACACTACATTATACTGGTACAGTACACTATATTATACTACATTATACTGGTACAGTATACTACATTATACTGGTACAGTATACTACATTACACTACATTATAGTGGTATAGTATACTACATTATACTGGTACAGTATACTACATTATACTGGTACTGTACACTACATTATACTACATTATACTGGTACAGTATACTACGTTACACTGGTACAGTACACTACATTATACTACATTATACTGGTACAGTACACTACATTATACTACATTATACTGGTACAGTATACTACATTACTCTACATTATACTGGTACAGTATGCTACATTACACTACATTATACTTGTACAGTATACTACATTATACTGGTACAGTACACTACATTATACTACATTATACTGGTACAGTATACTACGTTACACTGGTACAGTACACTACATTATACTACATTATACTGGTACAGTACACTACATTATACTACATTATACTGGTACATTATACTACATTATACTACATTATACTGGAACATTATACTACATTATACTGGAACATTATACTGGTACAATACACTACATTACACTACATTATACTGGTACAGTATACTACATTATACTGGTACAGTACACTACATTATACTACATTATACTGGTACAGTATACTACGTTACACTGGTACAGTACACTACATTACACTACATTATACTGGTACAGTATGCTACATTACACTACATTATACTTGTACAGTATACTACATTATACTGGTACAGTACACTACATTATACTACATTATACTGGTACAGTATACTACGTTACACTGGTACAGTACACTACATTACACTACATTATACTGGTACAGTACACTACATTATACTACATTATACTGGTACAGTACACTACATTACACTACATTATACTGGTACAGTATGCTACATTACACTACATTATACTGGTACAGTACACTACATTATACTGGTACAGTATACTACGTTACACTGGTACAGTACACTACATTACACTACATTATACTGGTACAGTACACTACATTATACTACATTATACTGGTACAGTATACTACATTATACTGGTACAGTATACTACATTACACTACATTATAGTGGTATAGTATACTACATTATACTGGTACAGTATACTACATTATACTGGTACTGTACACTACATTATACTACATTATACTGGTACAGTATACTACGTTACACTGGTACAGTACACTACATTATACTACATTATACTGGTACAGTACACTACATTATACTAGATTATACTGGTACATTATACTACATTATACTACATTATACTGGTACATTATACTACATTATACTGGTATATCATACTACATTATACTGGTACATTATACTACATTATAGTGGTACAGTATACTACATTATACTGGTACAGTATACTACATTACACTACATTATACTGGTACATTATACTACATTATACTGGTACAGTATACTACATTATACTGGTACAGTATACTACATTACACTACATTATACTGGTACAGTATACTACATTATACTGGTACAGTATACTACATTATACTACATTATACTGGTACAGTATACTACATTATACTACATTATACTGGTACGTTATACTACATTATAGTGGTATAGTGGTACAGTATACTACATTATACTGGTACAGTATACTACATTATACTGGTACAGTATACTACATACACTACATTATACTGGTACATTATACTACATTATACTGGTACAGTATACTACATTATACTGGTACATTATACTACATTATACTGGTACGTTATACTACATTATAGTGGTACAGTATACTACATTATACTGGTACAGTATACTACATTATACTGGTACAGTATACTACATTATAGTTGTAAAATGGTACAGTATATTACATTATACTGGTACATTATACTACATTATAGTGGTACAGTATACTACATTATACTGGTACATTATACTACATTATAGTGGTACAGTATACTACATTATAATACATTATACTGGTACAGTATATAACATTACCCTGGCCTGGTGGGGGGGGGGGGGGTAACAGGCCAATACATTAACATTACCCTGGCCTGGTGGGGGGGGGGGGGTAACAGGCCAATACATTAACATTACCCTGGCCTGTTGGGGAGCGGGGTGAGGTGAGGGGGTAACAGGCCAAGACATTAACATTATCCTGGCATGGTGGGGAGAGGGGTGAGGTGAGGGGGTAACAGGCCAAGACATTAACATTACCCTGGCCTGGTGGGGTGAGGTGAGGGGGTAACAGGCCAAGACTTTAACATTACCCTGGCCTGGTGGGGAGGGGGGTGAGGTGAGGGGGTAACAGGCCAAGACATTAACATTACCCTGGCATGGTGGGGAGAGGGGTGAGGTGAGGGGGTAACAGGCCAAGACATTAACATTACCCTGGCCTGGTGGGGAGGGGGGTGAGGTGAGGGGGTAACAGGCCAAGACATTAACATTATCCTGGCATGGTGGGGAGAGGGGTGAGGTGAGGGGGTAACAGGCCAAGACATTAACATTATCCTGGCATGGTGGGGAGCGGGGTGAGGTGAGGGGGTAACAGGCCAAGACATTAACATTACCCTGGCCTGGTGGGGAGAGGGGTGAGGTGAGGGGGCGTTGGGTTCACAGGGCAGACAAACTGGTGATAAATGCCTGAATCATTTCTGGGAAGTCCTTCTCCTCACATGTTAGATGACATGTGCCCATCTCCTCTGTTCAGTCCTTGGAGATTTCCATGCTAAATGTATGTGCATATTTTTTCATAGCAAAGTCGTATTAGAATTTCAGCCCCATCCAGGCAGTGAACATGAAAGGACTTGAGAGAGGATCATACTGCAGCGTGATCAACCCCTCTGAGGCCTGGGGGTCCCGGATGCACAGTAATGAGGACAGTTAAGTGCTTTGTGGAGTACTACTAGTCCAGTACTACTAGCTAGTACTCTTGAAATATTCTCTCTAACCCTTTATGGAAGGAGCAGCTGTCTGCTCCTCCAGTACTCTAGCTCATCGAGTTGCTAAGGTAGTCCAGAACTACTAGCTAGTACTATGGCCTTCTCTGCCACAGAGACCTCCTACCACAGAGACCTCCTACCACAGAGACCTCCTACCACAGAGACTTCTCTACCACAGGGACCTCACTACCACAGAGACTTCTCTACCACAGGGACCTCACTACCACAGAGACTTCTCTACCACAGAGACCTCTCTACCACAGAGACTTCTCTACCACAGAGACTTCTCTACCACAGGGACCTCTCTACCACAGAGACCTCTCTACCACAGAGACCTCTCTACCACAGAGACTTCTCTACCACAGAGACCTCTCTACCACAGAGACTTCTCTACCACAGAGACTTCTCTACCACAGGGACCTCTCTACCACGGATACCTCTCTACCACAGAGACTTCTCTACCACAGAGACCTCTCTACCACAGAGACTTCTCTACCACAGAGATCTCTCTACCACAGAGACCTCTCTACCACATATTCCTCTCTACCACAGAGGCCTCTCTACCACATATTCCTCTCTACCACAGAGACCTCTCTACCACAGAGACCTCTCTACCACAGAGACCTCTCTACCACAGAGACCTCTCTACCACAGGGACCTCTCTACCACAGAGACTTCTCTACCACAGGGAACCCTCTACCACAGAGACCTCTCTACCACATATTCCTCTCTACCACAGAGACCTCTCTACCACAGAGACCTCTCTACCACATATTCCTCTCTACCACAGAGACCTCTCTACCACATATTCCTATCTACCACAGAGACCTCCTACCACAGAGACTTCTCTACCACAGGGACCTCACTACCACAGAGACTTCTCTACCACAGGGACCTCACTACCACAGAGACTTCTCTACCACAGAGACCTCTCTACCACAGAGACTTCTCTACCACAGAGACTTCTCTACCACAGGGACCTCTCTACCACAGAGACCTCTCTACCACAGAGACCTCTCTACCACAGAGACTTCTCTACCACAGAGACCTCTCTACCACAGAGACTTCTCTACCACAGAGACTTCTCTACCACAGGGACCTCTCTACCACAGGGACCTCACTACCACAGGGACCTCTCTAACACAGAGACCTCTCTACCACGGATACCTCTCTACCACAGAGACTTCTCTACCACAGAGACTTCTCTACCACAGGGAACCCTCTACCACAGAGACCTCTCTACCACAGAGACCTCTCTACCACATATTCCTCTCTACCACAGAGACCTCTCTACCACAGAGACCTCTCTACCACATATTCCTTCTACCACAGAGACCTCTCTACCACAGAGACCTCTCTACCACATATTCCTCTCTACCACAGGGACCTCTCTACCACAGGGACCTCTCTACCACATATTCCTCTCTACCACAGAGACCTCTCTACCACAGAGACCTCTCTACCACAGAGACTTCTCTACCACAGAGACTTCTCTACCACAGGGAACCCTCTACCACAGAGACCTCTCTACCACAGAGACCTCTCTACCACAGAGACCTCTCTACCACAGAGACCTCTCTACCACAGAGACCTCTCTACCACAGAGACCTCACTACCACAGAGACCTCAATACCACAGGGACCTCTCTACCACAGAGACCTCTCTACCACAGAGACTTCTCTACCACAGGGACCTCACTACCACAGAGACTTCTCTACCACAGAGACCTCTCTACCACAGAGACTTCTCTACCACAGAGACTTCTCTACCACAGGGACCTCTCTACCACAGAGACCTCTCTACCACAGAGACCTCTCTACCACAGAGACTTCTCTACCACAGAGACCTCTCTACCACAGAGACTTCTCTACCACAGAGACTTCTCTACCACAGGGACCTCTCTACCACGGATACCTCTCTACCACAGAGACTTCTCTACCACAGAGACTTCTCTACCACAGGGAACCCTCTACCACAGAGATCTCTCTACCACAGAGACCTCTCTACCACATATTCCTCTCTACCACAGAGGCCTCTCTACCACATATTCCTCTCTACCACAGAGACCTCTCTACCACAGAGACCTCTCTACCACAGAGACCTCTCTACCACAGAGACCTCTCTACCACAGGGACCTCTCTACCACAGAGACTTCTCTACCACAGGGAACCCTCTACCACAGAGACCTCTCTACCACATATTCCTCTCTACCACAGAGACCTCTCTACCACAGAGACCTCTCTACCACATATTCCTCTCTACCACAGAGACCTCTCTACCACATATTCCTATCTACCACAGAGACCTCCTACCACAGAGACTTCTCTACCACAGGGACCTCACTACCACAGAGACTTCTCTACCACAGGGACCTCACTACCACAGAGACTTCTCTACCACAGAGACCTCTCTACCACAGAGACTTCTCTACCACAGAGACTTCTCTACCACAGGGACCTCTCTACCACAGAGACCTCTCTACCACAGAGACCTCTCTACCACAGAGACTTCTCTACCACAGAGACCTCTCTACCACAGAGACTTCTCTACCACAGAGACTTCTCTACCACAGGGACCTCTCTACCACAGGGACCTCACTACCACAGGGACCTCTCTAACACAGAGACCTCTCTACCACGGATACCTCTCTACCACAGAGACTTCTCTACCACAGAGACTTCTCTACCACAGGGAACCCTCTACCACAGAGACCTCTCTACCACAGAGACCTCTCTACCACATATTCCTCTCTACCACAGAGACCTCTCTACCACAGAGACCTCTCTACCACATATTCCTCTCTACCACAGAGACCTCTCTACCACAGAGACCTCTCTACCACATATTCCTCTCTACCACAGGGACCTCTCTACCACAGGGACCTCTCTACCACATATTCCTCTCTACCACAGAGACCTCTCTACCACAGAGACCTCTCTACCACAGAGACTTCTCTACCACAGAGACTTCTCTACCACAGGGAACCCTCTACCACAGAGACCTCTCTACCACAGAGACCTCTCTACCACAGAGACCTCTCTACCACAGAGACCTCTCTACCACAGAGACCTCTCTACCACAGAGACCTCTCTACCACAGAGACCTCACTACCACAGAGACCTCAATACCACAGGGACCTCTCTACCACAGAGACCTCTCTACCACAGAGACTTCTCTACCACAGGGAACCCTCTACCACAGAGACCTCTCAACCACAGAGACCTCTCTACCACATATTCCTCTCTACCACAGGGACCTCTCTACCACAGGGACCTCTCTACCACAGAGAACTCTCTACCACAGTGACCTCTCTACCACAGAGACCTCTCTACCACAGAGACCTCTCTACCACAGGGACCTCTCTACCACAGAGACTTCTCTACCACAGGGAACCCTCTACCACAGAGACCTCTCTACCACAGAGACCTCTCTACCACATATTCCTCTCTACCACAGAGACCTCTCTACCACAGAGACCTCTCTACCACAGAGACCTCTCTACCACATATTCCTCTCTGCCACAGAGACCTCTCTACCACATATTCCTCTCTACCACAGAGACCTCTCTACCACATATTCCTCTCTACCACAGAGACCTCTCTACCACAGAGACCTCTCTACCACATATTCCTCTCTACCACAGGGACCTCTCTACCACATATTCCTCTCTACCACAGAGACATCTCTACCACTGAGACCTCTCTACCACATATTCCACTCTACCACAGAGACCTCTCTACCACAGAGACCTCTCTACCACAGAGACCTCACTACCACAGATACCTCTCTACCACAGAGACCTCTCTACCACATATTCCTCTCTACCACATATTCCTCTCTACCACAGAGACCTCTCTACCACGGATACCCTTCTACCCCAGATACATCTCCTCCACAGATTAATCTCTACCACAGGGACCTCAATACCACAGGGACCTCTCTACCACAGGGACCTCTCTACCACAGAGACCTCACTACCACAGGGACCTCTCTACCACATAGACCTCTCTACCACAGATACCTCTCTACCACAGGGACCTCTCTACCACAGGGACCTCTCTACCACAGGGACCTGTCTACCACAGAGACCTCTCTACCACAGGGACCTCTCTACCACAGGGACCTCTCTACCACAGAGACCTCTCTACCACAGGGACCTCTCTACCACAGGGACCTCTCTACCACAGGGACCTCTCTATGGACTTCCCTACCACAGGGACCTCTCTACCACAGGGACCTCTCTACCACAGAGACCTCACTACCACAGGGACCTCTCTACCACAGGGACCTCTCTACCACAGAGACCTCACTACCACAGGGACCACTCTACCACAGGGACCTCTATACCACAGAGACCTCACTACCACAGAGACCTCACTACCACAGAGACCTCACTACCACAGATACCTCTCTACCACAGATACCTCTCTACCACAGATAACTATCTACCACAGGGACCTCTCTACCACAGAGACCTCACTACCACAGGGACCTCACTACCACAGATACCTCTCTACCACAGGGACCTCTCTACCACAGGTATCTCACTACCACAGGGACCTCACTACCACAGATACCTCTCTACCACAGATACCTCTCTACCACAGATACCTCTCTACCACAGGGACCTCACTACCACAGGGACCTCTCTACCACAGGGACCTCTCTACCACAGGTATCTCACTACCACAGAGACCTCACTACCACAGAGACCTCACTACCACAGATACTTCTCTACCACAGATACCTCTCTACCACAGATAACTCACTACCACAGATACTTCTCTACCACAGATACCTCTCTACCACAGATAACTCTCTACCACAGAGACCTCTCTACCACAGAGACCTCTCTACCACAGAGACCCTACTACCACAGAGACCTCTCTACCACAGAGACCTCTCTACCACAGAGACCTCTCTACCACAGGGACCTCTCTACCACAGAGACCTCACTACCACAGAGACCTCTCTACCACAGAGACCTCTCTACCACAGAGACCTCACTACCACAGGGACCTCTCTACCACAGAGACCTCACTACCACAGAGACCTCACTACCACAGAGACCTCAATACCACAGGGACCTCTCTACCACAGGGACCTCTCTACCACAGAGACCTCTCTACCACAGAGAACTCACTACCACAGAGACCTCACTACCACAGAGACCTCTCTACCACAGGGACCTCTCTACCACAGAGACCTCACTACCACAGAGATCTCACTACCACAGATACCTCTCTACCACAGATACCTCTCTACCACAGAGACCTCTCTACCACAGATACCTCTCTACCACAGAGACCCTACTACCACAGTGACCTCTCTGCCACAGGGACCTCTCTACCACAGAGACCTCTCTTCCACAGGGACCTCTCTACCACAGAGACCCCACTACCACAGAGACCTCACTACCACAGATACCTCTCTACCACAGATAACTCTCTGCCACAGGGACCTCTCTACCACAGAGACCTCACTACCACAGATAACTCTCTACCACAGGGATCTCTCTACCACAGAGACCTCACTACCACAGAGACCTCACTACCACAGGGACCTCTCTACCACAGAGACCTCTCTACCACAGAGACCTCTCTACCACAGAGACCTCTCTACCACAGAGACCTCACTACCACAGGGACCTCTCTACCACAGAGACCTCACTACCACAGAGACCTCACTACCACAGAGACCTCAATACCACAGGGACCTCTCTACCACAGGGACCTCTCTACCACAGAGACCTCTCTACCACAGAGAACTCACTACCACAGAGACCTCACTACCACAGAGACCTCTCTACCACAGGGACCTCTCTACCACAGGGACCTCTCTACCACAGAGACCTCTCTACCACAGAGACCTCACTACCACAGGGACCTCTCTACCACAGAGACCTCACTACCACAGAGACCTCTCTACCACAGGGACCTCTCTACCACAGAGACCTCTCTACCACAGAGACCTCTTTACCACAGAGACCTCACTACCACAGGGACCTCACTACCACAGGGACCTCTCTACCACAGAGACCTCACTACCACAGGGACCTCTCTACCACAGGGACCTCTCTACCACAGATAACTCTCTACCACAGAGACCTCTTTACCACAGAGACCTCACTACCACAGGGACCTCACTACCACAGATACCTCTGTACCACAGAGACCTCACTACCACAGAGACCTCACTACCACAGAGACCTCTCTACCACAGACACCTCACTACCACAGAGACCTCTCTCATCACTTCACCTCTGACAATCACAGACTGACTGGCCGAATGATTGTCCTCTGTAATAACACTGAAAATGGGATTTCCTACCACTAGAGGGTTTAATGATGGACAGACACTACCATAAACCTCCACTAGAGGGTTTAATGATGAACAGACACTACCATAAACCTACCACTAGAGGGTTTAATGATGGACACTACCATAAACCTCCACTAGAGGGTTTACTGACAGACACTACCATAAACCTACCACTAGAGGGTTTAATGATGAACAGACACTACCATGAACCTACCACTAGAGGGTTTAATGATGGACACTACCATAAACCTACCACTAGAGGGTTTAATGATGGACACTACCATAAACCTACCACTAGAGGGTTTAATGATGGACAGACACTACCATAAACCTACCACTAGAGGGTTTAATGATGAACAGACACTACCATAAACCTCCACTAGAGGGTTTAATGATGGACAGACACTACCATAAACCTCCACTAGAGGGTTTAATGATGAACAGACACTACCATAAACCTACCACTAGAGGGTTTAATGATGGACACTACCATAAACCTACCACTAGAGGGTTTAATGATGAACAGACACTACCATAAACCTCCACTAGAGGGTTTAATGATGGACAGACACTACCATAAACCTCCACTAGAGGGTTTAATGATGAACAGACACTACCATAAACCTACCACTAGAGGGTTTAATGATGAACAGACACTACCATAAACCTCCACTAGAGGGTTTAATGATGGACAGACACTACCATAAACCTCCACTAGAGGGTTTAATGATGAACAGACACTACCATAAACCTCCACTAGAGGGTTTAATGACAGACACTACCATAAACCTCCACTAGAGGGTTTAACCTGATGGACAGACACTACCTTAAACCTCCACTAAAGGGTTTAACCTGATGGACAGACACTACCTTAAACCTCCCACTAGAGGGTTTAATGATGGACACTACCATAAACCTCCACTAGAGGGTTTAATGATGGACACTACCATAAACCTCCACTAGAGGGATTAATGATGAACAGACACTAACCATAAACCTACCACTAGAGGGTTTAATGATGGACACTACCATAAACCTCCACTAGAGGGTTTAATGATGGACACTACCATAAACCTCCACTAGAGGGTTTAATGATGAACAGACAATACCATAAACCTCCACTAGAGGGTTTAATGATGGACAGACACTACCATAAACCAACCACTAGAGGGTTTAATGACAGACACTACCATAAACCTCCACTAGAGGGTTTAATGATGAACAGACACTACCATAAACCCCCACTAGAGGGTTTAATGATGGACACTACCATAAACCTACCACTAGAGGGTTTAATGATGAACAGACACTACCATAAACCTACCACTAGAGGATTTAATGATGAACAAACACTACCATAAACCTACCACTAGAGGGTTTAATGATGAACAGACACTACCATAAACCTCCACTAGAGGGTTTAACCTGATGAACAGACACTACCATAAACCTCCACTAGAGGGTTTAATGATGGACACTACCATAAACCTACCACTAGAGGGTTTAATGATGAACAGACACTACCATAAACCTACCACTAGAGGGTTTAATGATGAACAGACACTACCATAAACCTCCACTAGAGGGTTTAATGATGGACACTACCATAAACCTACCACTAGAGGGTTTAATGATGAACAGACACTACCATAAACCTCCACTAGAGGGTTTAATGATGGACACTACCATAAACCTACCACTAGAGGGTTTAATGATGAACAGACACTACCATAAACCTACCACTAGAGGGTTTAATGATGAACAGACACTACCATAAACCTCCACTAGAGGTTTTAATGATGGACACTACCATAAACCTACCACTAGAGGGTTTAATGATGAACAGACACTACCATAAACCTCCACTAGAGGGTTTAATGATGAACAGACACTACCATAAACCTCCACTAGAGGGTTTAATGATGAACAGACACTACCATAAACCTCCACTAGAGGGTTTAATGATGATCAGACACTACCATAAACCTCCACTAGAGGGTTTAATGATGGACACTACCATAAACCTACCACTAGAGGGTTTAATGATGGACAGACACTATCATAAACCTCCCACTAGAGGGTTTAATGATGAACAGACACTACCATAAACCTCCACTAGAGGGTTTAATGATGGACAGACACTACCATAAACCTACCACTAGAGGGTTTAATGATAAACAGACACTACCATAAACCTACCACTACAGGGTTTAATGACAGACACTACCATAAACCTACCACTAGAGGGTTTAATGATAAACAGACACTACCATAAACCTCCACTAGAGGGTTTAATGATGAACAGACACAACCATAAACCTACCACTAGAGGGTTTACTGACAGACACTACCATAAACCTCCACTAGAGGGATTAATGATGGACAGACACTACCATAAACCTCCCACTAGAGGGTTTAATGATGAACAGACACTACCATAAACCTACCACAAGAGGGTTTAATGATGAACAGACACTACCATAAACCTACCACTAGAGGGTTTAATGATGGACACTTCCATAAACCTACCACAAGAGGGTTTACTGACAGACACTTCCGTAAACCTACCACTAGAGGGTTTACTGACAGACACTACCATAAACCTACCACTAGAGGGTTTAATGATGAACAGACACTACCATAAACCTCCACTAGAGGGTTTAATGATGAACAGACACTACCATAAACCTCCACTAGAGGGTTTAATGATGAACAGACACTACCATAAACCTCCACTAGAGGGTTTAATGATAAACAGACACTACCATAAACCTCCACTAGAGGGTTTAATGATGAACAGACACTACCATAAACCTCCACTAGAGGGTTTAATGATGGACACTACCATAAACCTACCACTAGAGGGTTTAATGATGAACAGACACTACCATAAACCTACCACTAGAGGGTTTAATGATGAACAGACACTACCATAAACCTCCACTAGAGGGTTTAATGATGGACACTACCATAAACCTACCACTAGAGGGTTTAATGATGAACAGACACTACCATAAACCTACCACTAGAGGGTTTAATGATGAACAGACACTACCATAAACCTCCACTAGAGGTTTTAATGATGGACACTACCATAAACCTACCACTAGAGGGTTTAATGATGAACAGACACTACCATAAACCTCCACTAGAGGGTTTAATGATGGACACTACCATAAACCTCCACTAGAGGGTTTAATGATAAACAGACACTACCATAAACCTCCACTAGAGGGTTTAATGATGGACACTACCATAAACCTACCACTAGAGGGTTTAATGATGAACAGACACTACCATAAACCTACCACTAGAGGGTTTAATGATGAACAGACACTACCATAAACCTCCACTAGAGGGTTTAACATGATGAACAGACACTACCATAAACCTCAAATAGAGGGTTTAATGATGGACACTACCATAAATCTCCACTAGAGGGTTTAATGATGGACAGACACTACCATAAACCTCCACTAGAGGGTTTAATGATGGACACTACCATAAACCTCCACTAGAGGGTTTAATGATGGATACTACCATAAACCTACCACTAGAGGGTTTAATGATGAACAGACACTACCATAAAACTACCACTAGAGGGTTTAATGATGGACACTACCATAAACCTCCACTAGAGGGTTTAATGATGAACAGACACTACCATAAACCTCCACTAGAGGGTTTAATGATGAACAGACACTACCATAAAACTACCACTAGAGGGTTTAATGATGGACACTACCATAAACCTACCACTAGAGGGTTTAATGATGAACAGACACTACCATAAAACTACCACTAGAGGGTTTAATGATGGACACTACCATAAACCTCCACTAGAGGGTTTAATGATGGACAGACACTACCATAAACCTACCACTAGAGGGTTTAATGATGGACAGACACTACCATAAAACTACCACTAGAGGGTTTAATGATGGACACTACCATAAACCTCCACTAGAGGGTTTAATGATGAACAGACACTACCATAAACCTCCACTAGAGGGTTTAATGATGGACACTACCATAAACCTACCACTAGAGGGTTTAATGATGAACAGACACTACCATAAACCTACCACTAGAGGGTTTAATGATGAACAGACACTACCATAAACCTCCACTAGAGGGTTTAATGATGGACACTACCATAAACCTACCACTAGAGGGTTTAATGATGGACAGACACTACCATAAACCTACCACTAGAGGGTTTAATGATAAACAGACACTACCATAAACCTCCACTAGAGAGTTTAACCTGATGGACAGACACAACCATAAACCTACCACTAGAGGGTTTAATGATGAACAGACACTACCATAAACCTACCACTAGAGGGTTTAATGATGAACAGACACTACCATAAACCTCCACTAGAGGGTTTAATGATGAACAGACACTACCATAAACCTCCACTAGAGGGTTTAATGATGGACACTACCATAAACCTACCACTAGAGGGTTTAACCTGATGAACAGACACTACCATAAACCTCCACTAGAGGGTTTAATGATGGACAGACACTACCATAAACCTACCACTAGAGGGTTTAATGATGGACACAACCATCAACCTTCCACAAGAAATACATTGACACCCGACTCACCTCACTGAAACACAGTGAGACCCGACTCACCTCACCGAAACACAGTGAGACCAGACTCACCTCACTGAAACACAGTGAGACCCGACTCACCTCACTGAAACACAGTGAGACTAGGTACAGACCTGCTTGCAGTTGAATGTGGATGGTTCCAGTAAGGTTTATATAATACTTTATTATACGATGCAGGTTAATATTATACTATAATATACCATACAGGTTTATATTATACTATATTATTTATATTATACCATACAGGTTTATATTATACCATACAGGTTTATATTATACTATATTATATACCATACAGGTTTATATTATACTATATTATACTATACAGGTTTATATTATACATACAGGTTTATATTATACTATATTATATTATACCTATACAGGTTTATATTATACCATACAGGTTTATATTATACTATATTATACCATACTTTATATTATACCATACAGGTTTATATTATACTATATTATACCATACAGGTTTATATTATACTATATATTATACATATTATACCATACAGGTTTATATTATACTATACAGGTTTATATTATACTATATTATACCATACAGGTTTATATTATACTATATTATACCATACAGGTTTATATTATACTATACAGGTTTATATTATACTATATTATACCATACAGGTTTATATTATACTATATTATACTATACAGGTTTATATTATACCATACAGGTTTATATTATACTATATTATACTATTTATATTATACTATTTATATTATACTATATTATACCATACAGGTTTATATTATACTATACATACAGGTTTATATTATACTATATTATACCATACAGGTTTATATTATACTATATTATACCATACAGGTTTATATTATACTATACAGGTTATATATTATACAGGTTTATATTATACTATTTATATTATACTATACATATATTATACCATACAGGTTTATATTATACTATATTATACCATACAGGTTTATATTATACTATATTATACCATACAGGTTTATATTATACTATATTATACCATACAGGTTTATATTATACTATATTATACCATACAGGTTTATATTATATACCATACAGGTTTATATTATACTATATTATACCATACAGGTTTATATTATACCATACAGGTTTATATTATACTATATTATACTATTTATTTATATATTATATATTATACCATACAGGTTTATATTATACTATACAGGTTTATATTATACTATATTATACCATACAGGTTTATATTATACTATACAGGTTTATATTATACTATATTATACCATACAGGTTTATATTATACCATACAGGTTTATATTATACTATATTATACCATACAGGTTTATATTATACTATACAGGTTTATATTATACTATATTATACCATACAGGTTTATATTATACTATATTATACTATACAGGTTTATATTATACTATACAGGTTTATATTATACTATATTATACTATACAGGTTTATATTATACTATACAGGTTTATATTATACTATACAGGTTTATATTATACTATACAGGTTTATATTATACTATATTATACCATACAGGTTTATATTATACAGGTTTATATTATACTATACAGGTTTATATTATACTATATTATACAGGTTTATATTATACTATAATATACCATACAGGTTTATATTATACTATATTATACCATACAGGTTTATATTATACTATATATATACAGGTTTATATTATACTATATTATACCATACAGGTTTATATTATACCATATTTATATTATACAGGTTTATATTATACTATATTATACCATACAGGTTTATATTATACTATATTATACCATACAGGTTTATATTATACTATACAGGTTTATATTATACTATATTATACAGGTTTATATTATACTACAGGTTTATATTATACTATACAGGTTTATATTATACTATATTATACCATACAGGTTTATATTATACTACAGGTTTATATTATACTATATTATACCATACAGGTTTATATTATACTATATTATACCATACAGGTTTATATTATACCATACAGGTTTATATTATACTATACAGGTTTATATTATACTATACAGGTTTATACAGGTTTATATTATACTATACAGGTTTATATTATACTATATTATACCATACAGGTTTATATTATACTATATTATACCATACAGGTTTATATTATACTATACAGGTTTATATTATACTATACAGGTTTATATTATACTATATTATACCATACAGGTTTATATATTATATTATACCATACAGGTTTATATTATACTATATTTATATTATACTATACAGGTTTATATTATACTATATTATACCATACAGGTTTATATTATACAGGTTTATATTATACTATATTATACCATACAGGTTTATATTATACATACAGGTTTATATTATACTATACAGGTTTATATTATACTATATTATACCATACAGGTTTATATTATACTATACAGGTTTATATTATACTATATTATACCATACAGGTTTATATTATACTATACAGGTTTATATTATACTATATTATACTATATTATACATACAGGTTTATATTATACTTTATATTATACTATACATACAGGTTTATATTATACTATATTATATTATACTATACAGGTTTATATTATACTATATTTTATATTATACCATATATATTATACTATATTATACCATACAGGTTTATATTATACTATATTATACTATACAGGTTTATATTATACCATATTTATATTATACTATATTATACCATACAGGTATATTATACCATACAGGTTTATATTATACTATATTATACCATACAGGTTTATATTATACCATACAGGTTTATATTATACCATACAGGTTTATATTATACAGGTTTATATTATACTATATTATACTATATACTATATTATACATACAGGTTTATATTATACTATACAGGTTTATATTATACTATATTATACCATACAGGTTTATATTATACTATATTATACCATACAGGTTTATATTATACTATATTATACCATACAGGTTTATATTATACCATACAGGTTTATATTATACTATATACATACAGGTTTATATTATACTATATTATACATACAGGTTTATATTATACTATACCATACATTTATATTATACTATATTATACAGGTTTATATTATACTATATTATACATACAGGTTTATATTATACCATACAGGTTTATATTATACTATATTATACCATACAGGTTTATATTATACTATACAGGTTTATATTATACTATATTATACCATACAGGTTTATATTATACTATACAGGTTTATATTATACTATACAGGTTTATATTATACTATACAGGTTTATATTATACTATACAGGTTTATATTATACTATACAGGTTTATATTATACCATACAGGTTTATATTATACTATATTATACCATACAGGTTTATATTATACTATACAGGTTTATATTATACTATACAGGTTTATATTATACTATACAGGTTTATATTATACTATATTATACCATACAGGTTTATATTATACTATACAGGTTTATATTATACTATATTATACCATACAGGTTTATATTATACCATACAGGTTTATATTATACTATATTATATTATACCATACAGGTTTATATTATACTATACAGGTTTATATTATACTATATTATACCATACAGGTTTATATTATACTATATTATATTATACATACAGGTTTATATTATACTATATTATACACAGGTTTATATTATACTATATTATACCATACAGGTTTATATTATACTATACAGGTTTATATTATACTATATTATACCATACAGGTTTATATTATACTATATTATACAGGTTTATATTATACTATATTATACCATACAGGTTTATATTATACCATACAGGTTTATATTATACCATACAGGTTTATATTATACTATATTATACCATACAGGTTTATATTATACTACAGGTTTATATTATACTATATTATACCATACAGGTTTATATTATACTATACAGGTTTATATTATACCATACAGGTTTATATTATACTATATTTATATTATACTATATTATACATACAGGTTTATATTATATTATTATACTATACAGGTTTATATTATACTATATTATACCATACAGGTTTATATTATACTATACAGGGTTTATATTATACCATACAGGTATACACAGGTTTATATTATACCATACAGGTTTATATTATACTATATTTATATTATACCATACAGGTTTATATTATACTACAGGTTTATATTATACTATACAGGTTTATATTATACTATATTATACTATACATTTATATTATACATATTATACCATACAGGTTTATATTATACTATACAGGTTTATATTATACTATATATTATACTATTATACCATACAGGTTTATATTATACTATACAGGTTTATATTATACCATACAGGTTTATATTATACTATTTATATTATACCATACAGGTTTATATTATACTATATTATACCATACAGGTTTATATTATACTATATACCATACAGGTTTATATTATACCATATTTACATACAGGTTTATATTATACTATATTATACATACAGGTTTATATTATACCATACAGGTTTATATTATACTATATTATACCATACAGGTTTATATTATACTATATTATACCATACAGGTTTATATTATACCATACAGGTTTATATTATACCATACAGGTTTATATTATACTATAATATACAATACAGGTTTATATTATACTATATTATACATACAGGTTTATATTATACTATACAGGTTTATATTATACTATACAGGTTTATATTATACTATATTATACCATACAGGTTTATATTATACTATACAGGTTTATATTATACTATACATACAGGTTTATATTATACTATATTATACCATACAGGTTTATATTATATTATACCATACAGGTTTATATTATACTATACAGGTTTATATTATACTATATTATACTATACAGGTTTATATTATACTATATTATACCATACAGGTTTATATTATACCATACAGGTTTATATTATACCATACAGGTTTATATTATACTATACCATACAGGTTTATATTATACTATACAGGTTTATATTATACTATATTATACTATACAGGTTTATATTATACTATATTATACCATACAGGTTTATATTATACTATATTATACCATACAGGTTTATATTATACCATACAGGTTTATATTATACTATATTATACCATACAGGTTTATATTATACTATATTTATATTATACCATACAGGTTTATATTATACCATACAGGTTTATATTATACCATACAGGTTTATATTATACTATATTATACTATACAGGTTTATATTATACTATATTATACCATTTATATTATACAGGTTTATATTATACTATACAGGTTTATATTATACTATATTATACAGGTTTATATTATACTATATTATACCATTTACATTTATACCATACAGGTTTATATTATACCATACAGGTTTATATTATACTATATTTATATTATACTATATTATACTATACAGGTACAGGTTTATATTATACTATATTATACCATACAGGTTTATATTATACTATACAGGTTTATATTATACTATATTATACCATACAGGTTTATATTATACTATACAGGTTTATATACAGGTTTATATTATACTATATTTATACTATATTATACATACAGGTTTATATTATACTATACAGGTTTATATTATACCATACAGGTTTATATTATACCATACAGGTTTATATTATACTATATTATACCATACAGGTTTATATTATACTATACAGGTTTATATTATACTATATTATACTATACAGGTTTATATTATACTACAGGTTTATATTATACTATATTATACATACAGGTTTATATTATACCATACAGGTTTATATTATACAGGTATATTATACCATACAGGTTTATATTATACTATATTATACATACAGGTTTATATTATACTATACAGGTTTATATTATACTATATTTATATTATACATACAGGTTTATATTATACTATATTATACAGGTTTATATTATACTATATTATACCATACAGGTTTATATTATACTATATTATACCATACAGGTTTATATTATACTATATTATACCATACAGGTTTATATTATACTATACAGGTTTATATTATACTATATTATACCATACAGGTTTATATTATACCATACAGGTTTATATTATACTATATTATACCATACAGGTTTATATTATACTATATTATACCATACAGGTTTATATTATACTATATTATACATACAGGTTTATATTATATTATACTATACAGGTTTATATTATACCATACAGGTATATTATACTATACAGGTTTATATTATACCATACAGGTTTATATTATACTATATTATACCATACAGGTTTATATTATACCATACAGGTTTATATTATACTATATTATACCATACAGGTTTATATTATACTATACAGGTTTATATTATACTATATTATACCATACAGGTTTATATTATACTATATTATACATACAGGTTTATATTATACTATATTATACCATACAGGTTTATATTATACCATACAGGTTTATATTATACCATACAGGTTTATATAATACTATATTATACTATACAGGTTTATATTATACTATATTATACCATACAGGTTTATATTATACTATACAGGTTTATATTATACTATACAGGTTTATATTATACTATATTATACCATACAGGTTTATATTATACTATATTATACCGTACAGGTTTATATTATACTATACAGGTTTATATTATACTATAATATACCATACAGGTTTATATTATACCATACAGGTTTATTTTATACCATACAGGTTTATATTATACTATACAGGTTTATATTATACTATATTATACCATACAGGTTTATATTATACTATATATTATACCATACAGGTTTATATTATACTATATTATACCATACAGGTTTATATTATACTATATTATACAGGTTTATATTATACTATATTATACCATATAGGTTTATATTATACCATACAGGTTTATATTATACTATATTATACCATACAGGTTTATATTATACTATTTATATTATACCATACAGGTTTATATTATACTATACAGGTTTATATTATACTATACAGGTTTATATTATACTATACAGGTTTATATTATACTATATTATTTATATTATACTATATTATACTATACAGGTTTATATTATACTATACAGGTTTATATTATACTATATTATACCATACAGGTTTATATTATACTATATTTATATTATACTATACAGGTTTATATTATACTATACATACAGGTTTATATTATACTATACAGGTTTATATTATACTATATACCATACAGGTTTATATTATACTATACAGGTTTATATTATACTATACATACAGGTTTATATTATACTATACAGATTTATATTATACTATTCAGGTTTATATTATACTATACAGGTTTATATTATACCATACAGGTTTATATTATACTATATTATACCATACAGGTTTATATTATACCATACAGATTTATATTATACCATACAGGTTTATATTATACTATAATATACAATACAGGTTTATATTATACTATATTATACCATACAGGTTTATTATACTATACCATACAGGTTTATATATACTATACAGGTTTATATTATACTACCATATATATTATACATATATTATACATACAGGTTTATATTATACTATATTATACCATACAGGTTTATATTATACAGGTTTATATTATACCATACAGGTTTATATTATACTATATTATACTATACAGGTTTATATTATACTATATTATACCATACAGGTTTATATTATACCATACAGGTTTATATTATACTATATTATACCATACAGGTTTATATTATACTATACAGGTTTATATTATACTATATTATACTATACAGGTTTATATTATACTATATACAGGTTTATATTATACTATATTATACCATACAGGTTTATATTATACCATACAGGTTTATATTATACTATACAGGTTTATATTATACCATACAGGTTTATATTATACTATACAGGTTTATATTATACTATATTATACTATACAGGTTTATATTATACTATATTATACCATACAGGTTTATATTATACCATACAGGTTTATATTATAGTATATTATACCATACAGGTTTATATTATACTATACAGGTTTATATTATACTATACAGGTTTATATTATACTATATTATACCATACAGGTTTATATTATACTATACAGGTTTATATTATACTATATTATACCATACAGGTTTATATTATACCATACAGGTTTATATTATACTATATTATACTATACAGGTTTATATTATACTATATTATACCATACAGGTTTATATTATACCATACAGGTTTATATTATACAATATTATACCATACAGGTTTATATTATACTATAGTATACTATACAGGTTTATATTATACTATACAGGTTTATATTATACTATACAGGTTTATATTATACTATACAGGTTTATATTATACTATATTATACCATACAGGTTTATATTATACTATTTATATATACCATACAGGTTTATATTATACTATACAGGTTTATATTATACTATATTTATACTATACAGGTTTATATTATACCATACAGGTTTATATTATACTATATTATACTATACAGGTTTATATTATACTATATTTATATTATACTATACAGGTTTATATTATACCATACAGGTTTATATTATACTATATTATACCATACAGGTTTATATTATACTATACAGGTTTATATTATACATACAGGTTTATATTATACTATATTATATACATACAGGTTTATATTATACTATACAGGTTTATATTATACTTTATATTATACCATACAGGTTTATATTATACTACAGGTTTATTATACCATACAGGTTTATATTATACTATACAGGTTTATATTATACTATACAGGTTTATATTATACTATACAGGTTTATATTATACATACAGGTTTATATTATACCATACAGGTTTATATTATATACCATACAGGTTTATATTATACTATACAGGTTTATATTATACTATATTATACAGGTTTATATTATACTATATTATATTATACCATATATTATACATACAGGTTTATATTATACTATATTATACCAGGTACAGGTTTATATTATACTATACAGGTTTATATTATACTATAATATACTATACAGGTTTATATATTTATATTATACCATACAGGTTTATATTATACTATACAGGTTTATATTATACTATATTTATATTATACCATACATACAGGTTTATATTATACTATACAGGTTTATATTATACTATACAGGTTTATATTATACTATACAGGTTTATATTATACTATATTATACTATACAGGTTTATATTATACTATATATTATACAGGTTTATATTATATACTATATTATACTATACAGGTTTATATTATACTATATTATACCATACAGGTTTATATTATACTATTTATATTATACATACAGGTTTATATTATACTATACAGGTTTATATTATACTATACATACAGGTTTATATTATACTATACAGATTTATATTATACTATATTATACATACAGGTTTATATTATACTATATTATACATACAGGTTTATATTATACTATACAGGTTTATATTATACTATATTATACCATACAGGTTTATATTATACTATATTATACTATACAGGTTTATATTATACATACAGGTTTATATTATACTATATTATACATACAGGTTTATATTATACTATATTATACATACAGGTTTATATTATACTATATTATACCATACAGGTTTATATTATACTATACAGGTTTATATTATACTATATTATACCATACAGGTTTATATTATACCATACAGGTTTATATTATACTATATTTATATTATACTATACAGGTTTATATTATACTATATTATACCATACAGGTTTATATTATACTATACAGGTTTATATTATACTATACAGGTTTATATTATACATACAGGTTTATATTATACTATATTATTTATATTATACTATATTATACATACAGGTTTATATTATACCATACAGGTTTATTATATATATACCATACAGGTTTATATTATACAATATTATACCATACAGGTTTATATTATACTATAGTATACTATACAGGTTTATATTATACTATACAGGTTTATATTATACTATACAGGTTTATATTATACTATATTATACCATACATGTTTATATTATACTATATTATACCATACAGGTTTATATTATACCATACAGGTTTATATTATACTATACAGGTTTATATTATACTATATTATACCATACAGGTTTATATTATACTATACAGGTTTATATTATACTATACAGGTTTATATTATACTATATTATACCATACAGGTTTATATTATACTATATTATACCATACAGGTTTATATTATACTATATTATACCATACAGGTTTATATTATACTATATTATACCATACAGGTTTATATTATACTATATTATACCATACAGGTTTATATTATACTATATTTATATTATACATACAGGTTTATATTATACTATACAGGTTTATATTATACTATATTATACCATACTATACATATTATTATACTATTTATATTATACCATACAGGTTTATATTATACTACAGGTTTATATTATACTATATTATACATACAGGTTTATATTATACTATACAGGTTTATATTATACTATATTATACCATACAAGGTTTATATTATACCATATATTATACATATTATACTATACAGGTTTATATTATATATATTATACTATACAGGTTTATATTATACCATACAGGTTTATATTATACTATACAGGTTTATATTATACCATACAGGTTTATATTATACTATATTATACCATACAGGTTTATATTATACCATACAGGTTTATATTATACTATATTATACCATTTATATTATACAGGTTTATATTATACTATAATTATACCATACAGGTTTATATTATACTATATTATACCATACAGGTTTATATTATACTATACAGGTTTATATTATACCATACAGGTTTATATTATACTATATTATACCATACAGGTTTATATTATACTATAATATATACAGGTTTATATTATACTATATTATACAGGTTTATATTATACTATATTATACCATACAGGTTTATATTATACTATATTATACCATACAGGTTTATATTATACTATATTATACCATACAGGTTTATATTATACTATATTATACAGGTTTATATTATACTATATTTATACCATACAGGTTTATATTATACTATTTATATTATACCATACAGGTTTATATTATACTATATTATACATACAGGTTTATATTATACTATATTATACATACAGGTTTATATTATACTATATTATACCATACAGGTTTATATTATACTATATTTATATTATACTATATTATACCATACAGGTACAGGTTTATATTATACTATATTATACCATACAGGTTTATATTATACTATACAGGTTTATATTATACTATATTATACCATACAGGTTTATATTATACTATACAGGTTTATACCATACAGGTTTATATTATACTATATTATACCATACAGGTTTATATTATACTATATTATTTATATTATACCATATTATACCATACATATTATACCATACAGGTTTATATTATACTATATTATACCATACAGGTTTATATTATACTATATTATACCATACAGGTTTATATTATACCATACAGGTTTATATTATACTATATTATACCATACAGGTTTATATTATACTATAATATACCATACAGGTTTATATTATACTATATTATACCATACAGGTTTATATTATACTATATTATACCATACAGGTTTATATTATACTATAATATACCATACAGGTTTATATTATACTATATTATACCATACAGGTTTATATTATATTTATACTATATTATACAGGTTTATATTATACCATACAGGTTTATATTATACTATATTATACCATACAGGTTTATATTATTACTACAGGTTTATATTATACCCATACAGGTTTATATTATACTATATTATACCATATTTATTATACTATACATACAGGTTTATATTATACTATATTATACCATACAGGTTTATATTATACTATATTTTATATTATACCATACAGGTTTATATTATACTATTTATTTATACCATACAGGTTTATATTATACTATATTATACCATACAGGTTTATATTATACTATACAGGTTTATATTATACTATATTATACCATACAGGTTTATATTATACCATACAGGTTTATATTATACTATACAGGTTTATATTATACTATATTTATATTATACTATATTATACCATACAGGTTTATATTATACTATACATACAGGTTTATATTATACTATATTATACCATACAGGTTTATATTATACCATACATTATACCATACAGGTTTATATTATACTATACAGGTTTATATTATACCATACAGGTTTATATTATACTATACAGGTTTATATTATACTATACAGGTTTATATTATACCATATTTATATTATACTATACAGGTTTATATTATACTATATTATACCATACAGGTTTATATTATACTATATTATACCATACAGGTTTATATTATACTATATTTATATTATACTATACAGGTTTATATTATACTATATTATACCATACAGGTTTATATTATACCATACAGGTTTATATATTATACTATATTATACCATACAGGTTTATATTATACTATATTATATACCATATATACTATACAGGTTTATATTATACTATATTATACCATACAGGTTTATATTATACTATACAGGTTTATATTATACTATATTATACTATACAGGTTTATATTATACTATACAGGTTTATATTATACTATATTATACCATACAGGTTTATATTATACTATATTTATACCATACAGGTTTATATTATACTATTCGGGTGGGGGTTTGGGGTGGGCTTACGGTGGGGGGGGTTGGGGTTGGCTTAGGGTGGGGGTTTGGGGTGGGCTTAGTGTGGGGGTTTGGGGTGGGCTTCGGGTGGGGGTTTGGGTTGGGCTTAGGGTGGGGGTTTGGGGTGGGCTTAGTGTGGGGGTTTGGGGTGGGCTTAGGGTGGGGGTTTGGGGTGGGCTTAGTGTGGGGTTTGGGGTGGGTTTAATGTGGAGGTTTGGGGGGGCTAGTGTGGGGGTTTGGGGTGGGCTTAATGTGGGGGTTTGGGGGGGCCTAGTGTGGGGGGTTTGGGGTGGGTTTAATGTGGGGGTTTGGGGTGGGCTCAGTGTGGTTTTGAGACACTGCCCATGCAAAAAAACGGATCTCTAGTTTAAATTGAGTTTGATGGGGATTATTTTCTTATGTTTTCTAACAGTGCCTTCGGAAAGTATTCAGACCACTTGACTTTTTCCATTTTTGTCACGTTACAGCCTTATAATCCTCAGCAATCTACACACAATACCCCATAATGACAAAACAGGTTTTTAGAAATGTTAGCAAATTTATTAAAAATAAAAACAAATACCTTATTTACATAAGTATTCAGACCCTTTTCTATGAGACTCCAAATAGAGCTCAGGTGCATCCTGTTTCCACTCATCAACCTTGAGATGTTTCTACAACTGGATTGGAGTCCAGCTGTGGTAAATTAAATGGATTGGAGTCCAGCTGTGGTAAATTAAATGGATTGGAGTCCAGCTGTGGTAAATTAAATGGATTGGAGTCCAGCTGTGGTAAATTAAATGGATTGGAGTCCAGCTGTGGTAAATTAAATGGATTGGAGTCCAGCTGTGGTAAATTAAATGGATTGGAGTCCAGCTGTGGTAAATTAAATGAATTGGAGTCCAGCTGTGGTAAATTCAATGGATTTGAGTCCAGCTGTGGTAAATTAAATGAATTGGAGTCCAGCTGTGGTAAATTCAATGGATTGGACATGGAAAGGTGCACACCTGTCCATACAAGGTCCCACAGTTGACAGAGCATGTCAGAGCAAAAACCAAGCCATGAGGTCAAATTAATTGTCCGTAGAGCTCCGAGGCAGGATTGTGTCAAAGCACAGATCTGGGGAAAGGTACCAAACAATTTCTGCAGCATTGAAGGGCCCCAAGAACACAGTGACCTCCATCATTCTTAAATGGGTGAAGTTTGGAACCACCAAGAACTGGCCGCCCAGCCAAACTGAGCAATCAGGCAAGAATGGTCACTCTAACAGAGCTCCAGAGTTCCTCTGTGGAGATGGGAGAACCTTCCAGAAGGACAACCATCTCTGCAGCACTTTATGGTAGAGTGGCCAGATGGAAGCCACTCCTCAGTAAAAGACACAAGAGATAGAGATGGAGATGGCCAAAAAGCACATAAAGACTCTCAGACCATGAGAAACAAGATTCTCTGGTCTGATGAAACCAAGACTCAACTCTTTGGTCTGAATGCCAAGAGTCACGTCTGGAGGAAACCTGGCCCCATCCCTATGGTGAAGCATGGTGGTGGCAGTATCATGCTGTGGGGGTGTTTTTCAGCTGCAGGGCCTGGGAGACTAGTCCGGATGGAGGCAAAGATGAACAGAGCAAAGGACAGAGAGATCCTTGATGAAATACCGCTCTAGCGTGCTCAGGACCTCAGACTGGGGTGAAGGTTCACATTTGAACAGAACAACGACCCAAAGCACACAACCAAGACAATGAAGGAGTGGCTTCGGGACAAGTCTCTGAATGCCCTCGAGTGGCCCAGCCAGAGCCCAGACTTGAACCCGATTGAACACCCTGCAGAAAATATCTAATTCTATCCCTAACCCTACAGAAAGTCTCTAATTCTATCCCTAACCCTACAGAAAGTCTCTAATTCTATCCCTAACCCTACAGAAAGTATCTAATTCTATCCCTAACCCTACAGAAAGTATCTAATTCTAACCCTAACCCTACAAAAAGTATCTAATTCTATCCCTAACCCTACAGAAAGTATCTAATTCTATCCCTAACCCTACAGAAAGTATATAATTCTATCCCTAACCCTACAGAAAGTATCTAATTCTATCCCTAACCCTACAGAAAGTATCTAATTCTATCCCTAACCCTACAGAAAGTATCTAATTCTAACCCTAACCCTACAGAAAGTATCTAATTCTATCCCTAACCCTACAGAAAGTATATAATTCTATCCCTAACCCTACAGAAAGTATCTAATTCTAACCCTACAGAAAGTATCTAATTCTAACCCTAACCCTACAGAAAGTATCTAATTCTATCCCTAACCCTACAGAAAGTATCTAATTCTATCCCTAACACTACAGAAAGTATCTAATTCTATCCCTAACCCTACAGAAAGTATCTAATTCTATCCCTAACTGTCAGGATTTGGCCAGGGTTGTTCCGGGTTTTGGTCAATAGATGCCCCCATTGTGCTTTTTGACCTTATGTTTTTTCCCTTGATCCCCATTATTATTTGCACCTGTGCCTCGTTTTCCCTGATTGTATTTAAACCCTTTGTTTCCCTCAGTTCTGTGCTCTGTGTTTGTATGTTAGCACCCAGCCCTAGTGTTCTGTGTACTCTTGTCGATTCCGGTGGACGCTCTTGTGGAATTCTGTTTTTGTTTTTGAGTATCTCTTGAGGCTTTTTGTGCTATACCTACCACCTTTTGGATTTGCCATTTTGTATTGAAGGACTTCTCCTTTTTTACTTTATTAAATACACCGTCTTAAGTACTGCTGTGTCTGCCTCATCTTCTGGGTTCTGCTGACTATTCGTGGCTCAGTTGGTTAAGTGACTGTTTCTCACTCCGGAGACCCAGGTTCGTAACTGGGTCCTGACAGAAACACAGAGCCAAAAATGAACCCAGAGGCAGCCAGTTCCCAGGACCTTTTTGCCATGCTGTCCCACCACCAGGAGACTGTCCAACGCCACGAAGCCGCCCTGGTTCAGCAAGAGGCCTTAATGGCTAGACATTCTCATCTTCTGTCGGAGATGCTGACTTCCATTAAGCAAATATCTGATCGTCTTACCCCGGCAACAGTTCCCGTCCCAGTACCTCAGATTCACGTACCCATGGCAGTTAACCCCCTGGCTGAACCTCGTCTTCCACCTCCCCAACGGTTCTCAGGTGATCCAAGTGCTTGTAAAGGGTTTCTCACCCAATGTTCTCTCTCCTTTGAGCTACAACCCTGCGTCGTTTCCCACCGACCGGTCTAAGATCGCTTATATCATCACCCTGCTGTCGGAAAAAGCCCTGGCCTGGGCTACTGCTGTGTGGGATGCCCATAGTTCCTGCTGTGCCAGCTACTCTGCCTTTGCTGAGGAATTCAAACGAGTGTTTCAAGGCCCAAGCAGTGGTTCTGACTCAGCCAAACAGCTCCTGACTCTCCACCAAGGTTGGCGCAGCGTGACGGACTATGCCATCCAGTTCCGCACGGTGGCAGCAGCGAGTGGCTGGAACAACGAGGCGCTCACGGTGTGCTTTCTGAAAGGCCTTTCCGACACTATCCAAGATGAACTGGCCACTCGGGAACCACCGGACAATCTCGAGTCCCTGATCAAGTTGGCCTCACGCATTGACCAGCGTCTGAGAGAGAGAGAACTCAACCGTAGACCTCTAGCTCCTATCAGTCCCAGCTCCGAGTCCCCACCTTTATCCTCGCTGGCTCCATCGGAACCCATGCAGATTGGACGCATCTCCCAGGCTGAGAGAGACCGCCGGATGAGGGAGCGACGCTGTCTATATTGCGGCAAACCGGGCCATTTCCGTTCCACGTGTCCCGGGCTCCAGGGAAACGCTCTGTCCCGTACAGACCGGGGGAACTGTAACGGGAAACATAACCTCCTCCCATCCGTCCAACTCCCGTCTGCTCATTCCAGTCACCCTCTCCTGGGACAACCACAAGCTTCACCTTCAAGCCTTGGTAGACTCTGGAGCCGCAGGTAACTTCATGGATGGTGTCTGGGCGAAGGAGAATGGCGTTCCCTCTGAACCTCTAAGTGACCCCATGAGGGTTACTACATTGGACGGAAGCCCTTTGGGGTCTGGACTTGTCACTCATGTCACTACCTCCTTGCGACTTTCAGTTTCACAACACCAGGAATTGATGAACTTTCATTTGATCTCCTGTTCCGAGTTCCCTCTCGTCCTTGGATACCCCTGGCTTCACAGCCATAACCCTCACATCGACTGGTCTGTGGGCACTATCAAGCAGTGGGGTCCTACGTGCCAAGCTACTTGTATTTTCCAGAATTCCCCGAGTTCTACTCCCGAGTCTTTAGAATCCATCGACCTGACCCGAGTTCCCGAGTGTTACCATGACCTCAAACTGGTGTTTAGCAAACAGAGGGCCACCATGCTACCACCCCATAGACCTTACGATTGCCCCATCGACCTGTTTCCGGGCACTTGCCCCCCAGGGGTCGGATCTTTTCCCTATCTCCACCCGAACGAGCTGCTATGGATACCTACATCAAGGACGCTCTGGAAGCAGGCCTCATGCGTCCATCCACCTCCCTGGCGGGAGCAGGGTTTTTCTTTTGTGGCCAAGAAAGACGGTGGATTACGTCCTTGCATCGACTACCGGGGACTCAATGCCATAACCGTCCGTAACCATTACCCGCTACCCCTTATGGCCACAGCCTTCGAGCTGCTCCAGGAAGCAGTTGTTTTTACTAAGCTTGACCTGCGGAACGCATACCATCTTGTGCGGATCAGACCTGGTGACGAGTGGAAGACCGCTTTCAACACGCCTACTGGTCACTATGAATACTTGGTGATGCCCTTCGGCCTGACCAACGCCCCCAGCGGTGTTCCAAGCGCTCATAAACGATGTGCTTAGGGATATGCTTAACATATTTGTGTTCGTTTACTTGGATGACATCCTCATCTTTTCGAGCTCCCTTCAAGAACACACTAAGCATGTCAGACAAGTACTCAAACGCCTCCTAGACAGCCATCTGTACGTTAAGCCGGAAAAATGTGAATTCAATTCATCCCGAGTACAATTCCTGGGATTTGTAGTGGAACCCGGTCGAGTCCAAATGGACCCCAGGAAGGTAGGGGCGGTAGCGGATTGGCCCACCCCCAAATCCGTTAAGAAGTTCAGCGTTTCCTGGGCTTCACAAACTTTTACCGCAAGTTCATCAAGAACTTCAGCTTGGTGGCAGCCCCTCTCTCAGCTTTAACCAATGGTGGCAATGCAAGGTTTTTGTGGGGAAGAGAAGCTGAGACGGCCTTCCAAGGACTCAAGCAGCGCGTCCTCTCTGCTCCCATCCTGATACTACCGACTACGGATGAACCATTTGTGGTGGAGGTAGACGCATCAGAGGTTGGTGTTGGAGCTGTCCTGTCTCAGAGGGGTGAAGACAAGAAGCTTCATCCGTGCGCTTTCTTCTCACACCGGCTTACCCCGACTGAGAGGAACTACGATGTGGGGGATCGTGAACTCCTAGCGGTTAAGATGGCATTGAAGGAATGGAGACACTGGCTCGAGGGGGCTTCTCACCCGTTTCAAGTGCTTACGTATATCCAGCAGGCGAAGCGGTTGAACTCTAGACAAGCTAGATGGTCTCTTTTCTTCAATCGATTCCAGTTTATCCTCACCTATCGGCCCGGGTCGAAGAATCTCAAACCGGATGCCCTGTCCCGAGTCTACGCTCCTGCCATTCGAGATGACACGGACATGCCTGTCCTTCCTGCTGCTAAGATTGTGGCTCCGATCTCGTGGCAAGTTGAGGATACCGTGAGACGTGCTCAAGCTAGCGAACCGGACCCGAAAGGAGGTCCTGCCAATCGGCTGTTTGTCCCCAAGGCAGTGAGGACTCAGGTCCTTCTGTGGGGGCACTCCTCTCGCCTCACCTGTCATCCGGGCGTAGGTCGCACCTTGGAGTTCATCCAGCGTAAGTTCTGGTGGCCTACCATAAGAGAAGACGTTGCCACTTTCGTCAATGCCTGCCCCGTGTGCTGCCAGGGCAAATCTTCTCACCTCCGCCCTCAAGGACTCCTTCACCCTTTACCTGTTCCCCACAGACCCTGGTCCCATATCTCATTGGACTTTATTACTGGACTTCCTCCATCCCATGGCAATACTACTATCCTAGTCATAATCGACAGGTTTTCAAAGGCGGCCAGGTTCGTCCCTCTGACTAAGTTACCTTCTGCCAAGGAAACGGCTGAGTTGGTAATTAATCATGTGTTCCGAGTCTTCGGCATTCCTCAAGATATGGTTTCTGACAGAGGTCCCCAGTTCGCCTCAAGGTTTTGGAAGGCCTTCTGCCAACTCATGGGGGCTTCTGCCAGTCTATCTTCAGGGTACCATCCGGAGTCCAACGGCCAAACAGAGAGATGAATCAAGAGCTGGAAACCACCCTCCGATGTATGACTCGTGACAACCCGTCCACATGGTCATCCTTTATTGTTTGGGCCGAATACGCGCACAACACCTTGCGCTCCTCCTCCACTGGCATGTCCCCGCACGAGTGTCAGTTTGGCTATGCTCCTCCATTGTTCCCGACCAGGAGGCAGAAGTCAGAGTGCCTTCAGCCTTGAGGTTCGTCAGACGCTGTCGGCTTATGTGGAGGAAGACCCGTCTTAATCTTATGCGTTCCTCACAGAGGTACCAACAACAAGCCAACAGACGTCGCCGTCCCGGGCCTACCCTGCGCCCCGGCCAGAGAGTCTGGCTCTCCACAAGAGACTTACCACTACGGGTGGAGTCTCGCAAGCTGTCCCAAAATACATCGGTCCCTTCAAGGTTGCCAGGAGAGTTAACCCAGTTTCTTATCGCCTACACTTACCCAGATCCCTTAAGATTAATCCCACATTTCACATTTCATTGTTAAAACCTGTTGTTTTTCTCCCCTTGTCCCGGCAGACAGACCTCCCCTCCGCCTCGTGTCATTGGAGGCCAGCCGGCTTATACCGTCCATCGGATACTGGATTCCCGCCGGGTGCAGCGGTCCTGGCAGTATCTGGTGGACTGGGAAGGCTACGGTCCCGAGGAGCGCTCCTGGGTTCCTGCCAAAGACATCCTGGACCCTGACCTCATTCGTCAGTTCAGGGCCCTCCACCCTGAGAGAGCTGGTAGGAACGTCAGGAGCCGTTCCTAGGGGGGGGATTCTGTCAGGATTTGGCGAGGGTTGTTCCGGGTTTTGGTCACTAGATGCCCCCATTGTGCTTTTTGACCTTATGTTTTTTCCCTTGATCCCCATTATTTTTGCACCTGTGCCTCGTTTCCCCTGATTGTATTTAAACCCTTTGTTTCCCTCAGTTCTGTGCTCTGTGTTTGTATGTTAGCACCCAGCCCTAGTGTTCTGTGTACTCTTGTCGATTCCGGTGGACGCTCTTGTGGAATTCTGTTTTGTTTTTGAGTATCTCTTGAGGCTTTTTTGTGCTATACCTACCACCTTTTGGATTTGCCATTTTGTATTGAAGGACTTCTCCTTTTTTACTTTATTAAATACACCGTCTTAAGTACTGCTGTGTCTGCCTCATCTTCTGGGTTCTGCTGACTATTCGTGGCTCAGTTGGTTAAGTGACTGTGTCTCACTCCGGAGA
>NW_027001136.1:0-7861 GCF_036934945.1 Oncorhynchus masou masou
ATTGAGAACCATATCAGGCCTAACATAGAAATGGACAAACCAGACACACAACATAGAATGCCCATCCAGCTCACGTCCTGACCAACACTAAAACAAGGAAAACACACACGAACGATGGTCAGAACGTGACAGTACCCCCCTCAAGGTGCGGACTCCGAACGCACAACCTAAACCTATAGGGGAGGGTCTGGGTGGGCATCTGTCCGCGGTGGCGGCTCTGGCGCTGGACGTGGACCCCACTCCATAATTATCTTAGTCCCCCTCCTTAGCGTCCCTTGAGTGGCGACCCTCGCCGCTAACCTCGACCTAGGAACCCTAACAACGGGCCACACTGGACTGAGGGGCAGCTCCGGACTGAGGGGCAGCTCGGGACTGAGGAAGCTCAGGACTGAGAAGAAGCTCAGGACTGAGAGGAAGCTCAGGCAGGTTGATGAATCGAGCAGATTCTGGCTGGCTGGTGGTTCTGGCAGATCCTGGCTGGCTGGCGGTTCCGGCAGATCCTGGCTGACTGGCGGTTCCGGCAGATCCTGGCTGACTGGCGGACCTGGTTGACTGGCAGATCCTGGCTGACTGGCGGTTCTGGCAGATCCTGGCGTGAATGGCGGATCCTGGCTGACTGGCGGATCCTGGCTGACTGGCGGATCTGGAAGATCCTGGCTGAATGGCGGATCCTGGCTGACTGGCAGTTCTGGCGGATCCTGGCTGAATGGCGGATCCTGGTTGACTGGCAGTTCTGGCGGATCCTGGCTGACTGGCGGATCCTGGCTGACTGGCGGATCTGGAAGATCCTGGCAGACTGGCAGATTCTGGCAGATCCTGGCTGAACTGGCGGATCCTGGCTGAATGGCAGATCCTGGCTGACTGGCGGATCCTGGCTGACTGGCAGATCCTGGCTGACTGGCAGATCCTGGCTGAATGGCGGATCCTGGCTAAATGGTAGTTCTGGCGGATCCTGGCTGAATGGCGGATCCTGGCTGACTGGCAGATCTGGCAGATCCTGGCTGAATGGCGGATCCTGGCTGATCTGGCAGTTCTGGCGGATCCTGGCTGAATGGCAGATCTGGAAGAGTCTGGTTGACTAGCAGATCTGGAAGAGTCTGGTTGACTAGCAGATCTGTAAGATTCTGGTTGACTGGCAGATCTGGAAGAGTCTGGCTGACTGGCAGATCTGGAAGAGTCTGGCTGACTGGCAGATCTGGAAGAGTCTGGCTGACTGGCAGATCTGGAAGAGTCTGGCTGACTGGCAGATCTGGAAGAGTCTGGCCGACTGGCGGATCTGGCAGACTGCCAGCTCCTTGCTGACTGGCGGCTCCATGCAGACTGACAGCTCCATGCAGACTGACAGCTCTGGCTGCTCCATGCAGATTGACAGCTCTGGCGGCTTCTTGCAGACTGACAGCTCTGGCTACTCCATGCAGACTGGCAGCTCCTTGCAGACTGGCAGCTCCTTGCAGACTGGCAGCTCCATGCAGACTGGCAGCTCTGGCTGCTCCATGCAGACTGCCAGCTCTGGCTGCTCCATGCAGACTGACAGCTCTGGCTGCTCCATGCAGACTGGCAGCTCTGGCTGCTCCATGCAGACTGCCAGCTCTGGCTGCTCCATGCAGACTGGCAGCTCTGGCTGCTCTATGCAGACTGGCAGCTCCATGCAGACTGGCAGCTTTGGCTGCTCCATGCAGACTGGCAGCGCTGGGCCGACTGGCGGCGCTGGGCAGACTGACGGCGCTGGGCAGACTGACGGCGCTGGGCAGACTGGCGGCGCAGGGGCAGACTGACGGCGCTGGGCAGACTGGCGGTACTGGCGGCGCTGGGCAGACTGGCGGCGCGAGCTGGCGGCGCTGGGCAGACGGGTAGCTCAGGCGGCGCTGGGCAGACGGGTAGCTCAGGCGGCGCTGGGCAGACGGGTAGCTCAGGCAGTGCTGAACAGACGGGTAGCTCTGGCAGCCTGCTGGACTGAGGGAGCTCTGGCGCCTCTGGACTGAGGGGCTCTGGCGCCTCTGGACTGAGGGCGGAAACTCTGGTAGCGCCGGACAGGCGGGAGCACCTGTGTTGATGGAACGGAGAGACAGCCTGGTGCGGGGTGCCGGCACTGGTGGTACCGGGCTGGGGACACACACCTGAGGGCGAATGCCTTGCATACTACGCCAAAGCGACTCCTCTCTCTCTTCACACTCCCCCAATTCTATTAACACCTCCTCTGAGTGTCTCCTCATCTCCCATCCGTTCACTCTCCTCCATTCTGTCCAATAACTCCTCGACCCTCTCCAGACTCAGCTTAAGCCGATAGCTCCGATAACATCCATGGCTCCTTAGGTTTAACAGGGGAGTTGGCTCAGGTCTGGCTCCTGCCTCTGCCACACTCTCCCTGTGCCTCCCCCCAATAAATTTTTTGGGGTGCCTCTCGGGCTTCCAGCCGCTCTGCCGTGCTAGCTCCTCATAATGCCGCCTCTCTGCTTTCGCTGCCTCCAGCTCGGCTGGGCGGCAATATTCCCCTGGCTCTGCCCAGGGTCCTTTCCGTCAAGGATCCTCCTGCCATTCTCTCCAAATAGTGCAGCCTCTCCCACTGCTGCTGCTGCTGCTGCTGCTTCTCCTGCTGCTGCTGCTTCTCCTGCTGCTGCCTCTGTTGCTTCTCCTGCTGCTGCTTCTGCTGCTGCTGCTGCACCTGTCGCTTCTCCTGCTGCCTCTGTTTACCACGCCCGCTTGGTCCTTGGTGGGTGATTCTAGGCGGTTTTCCTGTGGTGAAGTAGAGCAGGACCAAACGCAGCGTGGTTATATTGATTCATGTTTAATTTAAACAGCAAACGGGAAAAACCAAAACAGTCCTATCTGGTGCCACAAACACAAAGACAGGAACAATCACCCACAAAACCCAACACAAAACAGGCTACCTAAATATGGTCCCAATCAGAGACAATGATTAACACCTGCCTCTGATTAAGAACCATATCAGGCCTAACATAGAAATGGACAAACCAGACACACAACATAGAATGCCCACCCAGCTCACGTCCTGACCAACACTAAAACAAGGAAAACACACACGAACGATGGTCAGAACGTGACACCTGTCTCTTCCCCTTCATCTACACTGATTGAACTGGACTTAGCAAGTGACATCAATAAGGGATCATAACTTTTACCTGGATTCACTTGGTCAGTCTATGTCATGGAAAGAGCAGGTGTCCATAATGTTTAAACTAAGGGGTCTAGCCCAAACCATTATTCCTCCTCCACCAAAGTTTTACACTTGGCACTATGCATTGGGGCAGGTAGCGTTCTCCTGGCATCCGCCAAACCATGATTTGTCCATCGGATTGACAGATGGTGAAGCATGATTCATCACTCCAGAGAATGCGTTTCCATTGCTCCAGAGTCCAATGGCGGCACCACTCCAGCCGACACTTGGCATTGCGCATGGTGATCTTAGGCTTGTTTGCAGATACTAGGCCATAGAAACCCAATTAAAGAAGCTCCCAACAAATAGTTATTGTGCTGACGTTGCTTCCAGAGGCAGTTTGGAACTCGGTAGTGAGTGTTGCAACCGAGAACAGATGATTTTTACGCTCGACATGCTTCAGCAATCGAGGCTTCCGTTCTGTGAGCTTGTGTGGCCTACCACTTTGTGGCTGAGCCGTTGTTGCTCCTAGATCTTTCCACTTCACAATAACAGCACTTACAGTTGACCGGGGCAGATCTAGGAGAAAACTGACTTGTTGAAAGTCACTGAGCTCTTCCGTAAGTGTTAGGTGTGTATAAGGGAGGCAAAGTCCGGTGCAGGAGATCAGAGTGAAATAAGAAGGCGCACTTTAATTCCGTTCCACAAATGACATAATGAAAAATCAACGTGCCAAAATAACACGGAAACAATAATAAAGTATAGCGCCAGACAAAACACCATCAAACAATAAACAATTGCACACAAAGACAAGTAGGGGAACAGAAAACTAAGTACATTCAGTATGATTAGGGAATGAAAACCAGGTGTTTATGGAACAAGACAAAACAAATGGAAAGATGAAAAATGGAGCGGCGGTGGCTAGAAAGCCAGTAACGTCGATCGCCGAACGCCTCCCGAACAAGGAGAGTCGACGACTTCGGCAGAAATTGTGACAGGCCATTCTATTGACAATGTTTGTCTGTGGAGATTGCATCGCTGTGTGCTGCATTTTATACACCTGTCAGCAACGGGTGTGGCTAAAATAGCCGAATCCACTAATTTGAAGGGTTGTCCACATACTTTTGTATATATAGTGCATTTTTCAGTCATAGTTATACAATATTCTATGGGTTATCGCTCAATAGCACTACACATAGATACAATAAAACACATCTAAATAAATGCAGGGCTGTTCCATTGCTCCACATAACAATGCCAGCCTTGCCTACTCTTTATAGAGCACAAAATGTTCCGAAGATGTTTCTTAGAGTTTGGGGAGAACGTGGTTGTCCTATGGTTATTTTGCATACAACCTTCCCACAACTTACATTTACATTTACATTTAAGTCATTTAGCAGATGCTCTTATCCAGAGCGACTTACAAATTGGTGAATTCACCTTCTGACATCCAGTGGAACAGCCACTTTACAATAGTGCATCTAAATCATTTAAGGGGGGGTGAGAAGGATTACTTTATCCTATCCTAGGTATTCCTTGAAGAGGTGGGGTTTCAGGTGTCTCCGGAAGGTGGTGATTGACTCCGCTGTCCTGGCGTCGTGAGGGAGTTTGTTCCACCATTGGGGGGCCAGAGCAGCGAACAGTTTTGACTGGGCTGAGCGCGGGAACTGTACTTCCTCAGTGGTAGGGAGGAGCAGGCCAGAGGTGGATGAACGCAGTGCCCTTGTTTGGGTGTAGGGCTGATCAGAGCCTGGAGGTACTGCGGTACCGTTCCCCTCACAGCTCCGTAGGCAAGCACCATGGTCTTGTAGCGGATGCGAGCTTCTAACTGGAAGCCAGTGGAGAGAGCGGAGGAGCGGGGTGACGTGAAGAGAACTTGGGAAGGTTGAACACCAGACGGGCTGCGGCGTTCTGGATGAGTTGTAGGGGTTTAATGGCACAGGCAGGGAGCCCAGCCAACAGCGAGTTGCAGTAATCCAGACGGGAGATGACAAGTGCCTGGATTAGGACCTGCGCCGCTTCCTGTGTGAGGCAGGGTCGTACTCTGCGGATGTTGTAGAGCATGAACCTACAGGAACGGGCCACCGCCATGATGTTGGTGAGAACGACAGGGTGTTGTCAGGATTACGCCAAGGTTCTTAGCGCTCTGGGAGGAGGACACAATGGGTTGTCAGCCGTGATGGCGAGATCATGGAGCGGGCAGTCCTTCCCCGGGAGGAAGAGCAGCTCCGTCTTGCCGAGGTTCAGCTTGAGGTGGTGATCCGTCATCCACACTGATATGTCTGCCAGACATGCAGAGATGCGATTCGCCACCTGGTCATCAGAAGGGGGAAAGGAGAAGATTAATTGTGTGTCGATCTGCATAGCAATGATAGGAGAGACCATGTGAGGTTATGACAGAGCCAAGTGACTTGGTGTATAGCGAGAATAGGAGAGGGGCCTAGAACAGAGCCTGGGGACACCAGTGGTGAGCGCGTGGCGAGGAGACAGATTCTCGCCACGCCACCTGGAAGGAGCGACCTGTCAGGTAGGACGCAATCCAAGCGTGGGCCGCGCCGGGAGATGCCCAACTCGGAGAGGGTGGAGAGGAGGATCTGATGGTTCACAGTATCGAAGGCAGCCGATGGGTCTAGAAGGATGAGAGCAGAGGAGAGAGAGTTAGCTTTAGCAGTGCGGAGCGCCTCCGTGATACAGAGAAGAGCAGTCTCAGTTGAATGACTAGTCTTGAAGCCTGACTGATTTGGATCAAGAAGGTCATTCTGAGAGAGATAGCGGGAGAGCTGGCCAAGGACTGCACGTTCAAGAGTTTGGAGAGAAAAGAAAGAAGGGATACTGGTCTGTAGTTGTTGACATCGGAGGGATCAGTGCCCAGGTTTTTTCCAGAAGGGGTGCAGCTCTCGCTCTCTTGAAGACGGAAGGGACGTGGCGGTCAGGGATGGAGTTGATGAGCGAGGGTGGTAGGGAGAAGGTCTCCGAGAATGGTCTGGAGAAGAGAGGAGGATGGGTCAAGCGGGCAGGTTGTTGGGCGGCGGCGTCACAAGAAGCGAGATTTCATCTGGAGAGAGAGGAGAAAGAGGTCAGAGCACAGGTAGGGCAGTGAGCAGAGCCAGCGGTGTCAGTTTGACAGCAAACGGATCCGGATGTCGTCGACCTTCTTTTCAAAATGGTTAGCGAAGTCATCTGCAGAGAAGGGAGGAGGGGGATGGGGAGGAGGATTCAGGAGGAGGAGAAGGTGGCAAAGAGCTTCCTAGGGTTAGAGGCAGATGCTTGGAATTTAGAGTGGTAGAAAGTGGCTTTAGCAGAGACAGAGGAGGAAAATGTAGAGAGGAGGGAGTGAAAGGATGCCAGGTCCGCAGGGAGGCGAGTTTTCCTCCATTTCCGCTCGGCTGCCCGGAGCACTGTTCTGTGAGCTCGCAATGAGTTGTCGAGCCACGGAGGCGGGAGGGAGGGACCGAGCCGGCCTGGAGGATAGGGGACATAGAGAGTCAAAGGATGCAGAAAGGGAAGAGAGGAGGGTTGAGGAGGCAAGAATCAGGAGATAGGTTGGAGAAGGTATGAGCAGAGGAAAGAGATGATAGGATGGAAGAGGAGAGAGTAGCGGGGAGAGAGAGCGAAGGTTGGGACGGCGCGATACCATCCGAGTAGGGGCAGTGTGGGAAGTGTTGGATGAGAAGCGAGAGGGAAAAGGATACAAGGTAGTGGTCGGAGACTTGGAGGGGAGTTGCAATGAGGTTAGTGGAAGAACAGCATCTAGTAAAGATGAGGTCGGGCGTATTGCCTGCCTTGTGAGTAGGGGGGAAGGTGAGAGGGGTGAGGTCAAAGAGAGAGGAGTGGAAAGAAGGAGGCAGAGAGGAATGAGTCAAGAGGTAGACGTGGGGAGGTTAAAGTCAAGCCCAGGACTGTGAGAGGTGAGCCGTCCTCCCAGGAAAGGAGCTTATCAGGGGCATCAAGCTCATTGATGAGACTCTCCGAGGGAACCTGGAGGGCGATAAATGATAAGGATGTTAAGCTTGAAAGGGCTGGTAACTGTGACAGCATGGAATTCAAAGGAGGGCGATAGACAGATGGGTAAGTGGAGAAAGAGAGAATGACCACTTGGGAGAGATGAGGATCCCGGTGCCACCACCCCATGCTGACCAGAAGCTCTCGGGGGTGTGCGAGAACACGTGGGCAGACGAAGAGAGAGCAGTAGGAGTGGCAGTGTTATCTGTTTGGTGATCCATCGTCTCCGTCTCCAGTGCCAAGAAGTCGAGGGACTGGAGGGAGGCATAGGCTGAGATGAACTCTGCCTTGTTGGCCGCAGATCGGCAGTTGCAGAGGCTACCTGGGGGCCTGGAGCTCCACGTGGAGTCGTGCGCGCTGGGACCACCAGATTAGGGTGGCCGCGGCCCACTTGCAGTGTGGAGAGCGTTTGTATGGTCTGTGCAGAGAGGAGAGAACAGGGATAGATAGACACATAGTTAACAGGGTACAGAAGAGGCTACGTTAATGCAAAGGAGATTGGAATGACAAGTGGACTACACATCTCGAATGTTCAGAAAGTTAGCTTACGTAGCAAGAATCTTATTGACTAAAATGATTGAAATATTACAGTACTGCTGGAGGTAGGCTAGCTGGCAGTGGCTGCGTTGTTGACTTAGTAGGCTAGCTGGCAGTGGCTGCACGTTGTTGGCACTACACTCATCGAGTCGATTCCGTCGAGTGTAATAGTTTCTACCCGGTGCTGCTATTCAGGGGGCTAGCTGG